>NW_024572748.1:0-1157 GCF_018153835.1 Drosophila eugracilis | reverse complement strand
ATTAACTCCATCTACTTAGCCGGTTCCAACTAAAGATTCGACTATAATTTACAGGTCGAAAAATCAATACATTAATTTCTCAATATCAATAAAATTCTCGAAAGTAGCTCAATATTTTTTTGTCAATATCTTCCGATTTTTAAATCGGAAGTTTTATTAACCTATCATTATAAAAGAAATTTAGTTTATAAGACTCTACATAAGTTTGAGAAGTCACTATCAGTTACTCAACATACTGCCCTCCGATGGCGCTTAAAGGATTTCCCCACTATCCAAAGGAATATTTAAAAGTGTTGAAAAACAGCCCAGCGGATATCCTATAGTCGCGGCACCCGCTATATCGTTTCCGCCTCATTTATCGATAAGACAAAGCCGAGATAAGCGCTCGCGAGCCGGACGATCCAAGCACCTATGCATTCGTTCTTTCTTCGTCTGTGAGAAGCACGGTCCGCTCCAAAAAATAAAACATAGAAAACAACTCTTTCTGGCTTTTCTTTTCGTTCATGGCAACTCGTTTTCTTACCAAATTGCATAAATTGTGAAATATCTAGAAAGGGGTGGCATGCGTTAATCACTCTGCTCTAGTGTGTTGGTGAGCCCTAAGTGATCGTCAGCATCGCTTTGTAGTGAAAGCCTAAGAAAATACTCATTAAAAATCGGTTTTTAAGGGAGATTCCAAGGCGTCTCTTACAAAAATTCGGCGTGAAGTTCACGTTACACCCCATGTGCATCCGGCCTTATGGTATTCAACGCTTAACCTGCACAAACAGAAGCTGTAGTCAGTATCCGTTTTACCCGCTACTTCATTCTCGCTTTTGTCGCGATAGTCCAAAGAGTGCATCGGAAGGTTATCGTGCTTCTGACTGTTTGACCACCACCGTATGCTAATAAGAAACAAAGAAAGGGTATATGCCGATTACAAACGATGAAAAATCGTTACCAAAAAACGATTCAACCAGATTACATAGGCAGTGCCAGCAGACTAAAACTGGATCAGGGCCTACCAGACTGCAGAATTTCATCTTCCGCGATTTAGGAGAATACATCGTTTGGCGGGACTTTTTCTATGTTCAACAAGTGAATGGGAACAAACGAGGAGAATCGCAATGGAAAAATGCCAGCATATTCGTTCCTGCTTGGATGACGCGGCGTTGGAC
>NW_024572747.1:70000-155024 GCF_018153835.1 Drosophila eugracilis | reverse complement strand
TTACACTTGACATGACGCAAAAAAACATCTTTGACCGTATCGACACATGCGAATCGTTTCTAAATCGCAACAAAATCGACCCGTTTTTGAAGAGTATGGTGACTGGCGATGAAAAGTGGGTCACTTACGATAACGTAAGGCGCACACGGTCGTGGTCAAAAAGCGGTGAAGCGGCCCAGACGGTGGCCAAGCCTAGATTGACGGCCAGGAAGGTTCTTCTGTGTGTTTGATGGGATTGGCAGGGAATAATGAGCTGCTCCACTATTACCAAACGCTCAATTCGGACCCGTACTACCAACAACTGGACTGCTTGAAGACAGCACTCATGCAGCAGAGCCCATCTTTAATCAACTGAGGCCGAATTGTCTTACACCAGGACAACGCCAGGCCACACACATCTTTAGGGACGCGCCAGAAGCTCCGGGAGCTCGGATGGGAGGTTCTTTTGCATCCACCGAATAGTCCGGATCTCGCACCAAGTGTTTACCACCTGTTTCTGTCCATGGCGAACGCACTTGGTAGTCTGAAGTTGGCCACAAGAGAGTCCTGTGAAAATTGGCTCTCCGAGTTTTTTGCCAATAGGGATGCGAGCTTCTCTGAAATTGTGGCATTATGAAGTTGACATCACGTTGGGAACGCGTCATCGAACAAAACGGCGCATATTTGACTAGAATCGCATTATTGTAACCAATATTATAAACCATTGAAAATTAAATAAAAACTACCGCAAGACTTATTAGACAACCTAAAATAGGAGCAAGAAAGCCGAAATTCAGTATGTAAATTCTTGCGGTGCCAGCACATTTTATGGTGATACCATTATCCGGCCACACCCACTCTTAAACCCACCAAGCTCGAAAAACAGTTTTCGCATTTTGTAGAAAACCTTATATCTCAGTAACTATATGTGATTGAATGTTCGGATTAAGCATATAGGTTTCTATGATGCCCCAAATGCGAATTGTTTTTCTCCCATCAAGCCACGCCCAGATTAACGCCCACAAAACCCGGAAAACCAAATTGCAAAAATCTCGGATACTATAAGAGCTAGAAAGGTGTGCTTAAGAATACGTATTCAACAGATGTCACTGCAACTTGGCACGAGTTTTTATCCGGCCACGCCCACTCTAACGCGCACAAGCCGCGAAAAGCTGTTGCGTCCATAATATAATAATGTATATCTTCGTTTCACCTTGTTTAACATATTATTTTAAATATCTATTTGCCAAACATTTTTCAAATCGAATTATTATTTGGCTATTTATAAAGAAATGTAGGTTATAAGGCCTCATATGGATAGTGACGTCCCCATCGTTTACTCAAAATGTAAATCAGTAACAGGAATCTTTTAATCGCCGCACTCGACTATAGCTTTTCTTCTTGTATATTTTTGTACCCGTTACTCGTAGAGTAAAAAGGTAAACTATATTAGTTGAAAAGTATGTAACAGGAAGAAGGAAGCGCTTCCGACTCTATAAAGTGTATATATAAGAGCAAGAAAGTTGAAATTCAGTATGTATAATCTTGCGGTGCCAGCGCATTTTATGGTGATTCCAAGCTTGAAAAACGGTTTTCGCATTTTGTAGAAAAGCTTATATCTCAGTAACTATAAGTGATAGAATGTTCGGATTAAGCATGTAGGTTTCTATGATGCCGCAAATGCGAATTGTTTTCCTCCCATCAAGCCACGCCTAGACTAACGCCCATAAAACCCGGAAAACCAAAATGCAAAATCGAAGAAATGTAGGTTATGAGTGTACAGGGACGTAACTATCGGTTACTCAACATGCTTTCTCTGACAATAGGTGACGCTTTATAATTTTCGAATAGCAAATTGAATATGTTAAAATTATATTAAACAGAAACAGGTATCGTATAGTCGCGTCCCTGGACTGTAGAGTTTCTTATTGTTTATTTTTGTAGCTGTTACTCGTAGAGAAAAAGAATATACTATATTCGTTGAGAAGTATGTAACATGTAGATGGATGCGTTTCCGACTCTATGAAGTATTCATATGAGAGCAAAAAAAGTTGAAATTCATTATGTAAATTCTTCTTCTTTTTCTCCCATCTAGCCACGCCCAGATTAACGCCCACAAAACCCGGAAAACCAAATTGCAAAAATCTCGGATACTATAAGAGCTAGAAAGGTGTGCTTAAGAATACGTATTCAACAGATGTCACTGCAACTTGGCACGAGTTTTTATCCGGCCACGCGCACTCTAACGCGCACAAACCGCGAAAAGCTGATACGTCCCTAATATAATAGTGTATATCTTCGTTTCACCTTGTTTAACATATTATTTTAAATATCTATCTATTTGCCAAAGATTTTTCAAATCGAATTATTATTTGGCTATTTATAAAGAAATGTAGGTTATAAGGCCTCACATGGATAGTGATGTCACCATCGTTTACTCAAATTGTAAATCAGTAACAGGAATCTTTTAATCGCGGCACTCGACAATAGCTTTTCTTCTTGTATATTTTTGTACCCGTTACTCGTAGAGTAAAAAGGTAAACTATATTAGTTGAAAAGTATGTAACAGGAAGAAGGAAGCGCTTCCGACTCTATAAAGTGTATATATAAGAGCAAGAAAGTTGAAATTCAGTATGTATAATCTTGCGGTGCCAGCGCATTTTATGGTGATTCCAAGCTTGAAAAACGGTTTTCGCATTTTGTAGAAAAGCTTATATCTCAGTAACTATAAGTGATAGAATGTTCGGATTAAGCATGTAGGTTTCTATGATGCCGCAAATGCGAATTGTTTTCCTCCCATCAAGCCACGCCTAGACTAACGCCCATAAAACCCGGAAAACCAAAATGCAAAATCGAAGAAATGTAGGTTATGAGTGTACAGGGACGTAACTATCGGTTACTCAACATGCTTTCTCTGACAATAGGTGACGCTTTATAATTTTCGAATAGCAAAATGGATATGTTAAAATTATATTAAACAGAAGCAGGTATCGTATAGTCGCGTCCCTGGACTGTAGAGTTTCTTATTGTATATTTTTGTAGCTGTTACTCGTAGAGAAAAAGAATATACTATATTCGTTGAGAAGTATGTAACATGTAGATGGATGCGTTTCCGACTCTATGAAGTATTCATATGAGAGCAAAAAAGTTGAAATTCATTATGTAAATTCTTCTTCTTTTCTCCCATCTAGCCACGCCCAGATTAACGCCCACAAAACCCGGAAAACCAAATTGCAAAAATCTCGGATACTATAAGAGCTAGAAAGGTGTGCTTAAGAATACGTATTCAACAGATGTCACTGCAACTTGGCACGAGTTTTTATCCGGCCACGCGCACTCTAACGCGCACAAACCGCGAAAAGCTGATGCGTCCCTAATATAATAGTGTATATCTTCGTTTCACCTTGTTTAACATATTATTTTAAATATCTATCTATTTGCCAAAGATTTTTCAAATCGAATTATTATTTGGCTATTTATAAAGAAATGTAGGTTATAAGGCCTCACATGGATAGTGACGTCACCATCGTTTACTCAAATTGTAAATCAGTAACAGGAATCTTTTAATCGCGGCACTCGACAATAGCTTTTCTTCTTGTATATTTTTGTACCCATTACTCGTAGAGTAAAAAGGTATACTATATTAGTTGAAAAGTATGTAACAGGTGGAAGGAAGCGCTTCCGACTCTATAAAGTATATATATATAAGAGCAAGAAAGTTGAAATTCAGTATGTATAATCTTGCGGTGCCAGCGCATTTTATGGTGATTCCAAGCTTGAAAAACGGTTTTCGCATTTTGTAGAAAAGCTTATATCTCAGTAACTATAAGTGATAGAATGTTCGGATTAAGCATGTAGGTTTCTATGATGCCGCAAATGCGAATTGTTTTCCTCCCATCAAGCCACGCCTAGACTAACGCCCATAAAACCCGGAAAACCAAAATGCAAAATCGAAGAAATGTAGGTTATGAGTGTACAGGGACGTAACTATCGGTTACTCAACATGCTTTCTCTGACAATAGGTGACGCTTTATAATTTTCGAATAGCAAATTGAATATGTTAAAATTATATTAAACAGAAACAGGTATCTTATAGTCGCGTCACTCGACTGTAGAGTTTCCTATTGTATATTTTTGTAGCTGTTACTCGTAGAGAAAAAGAGTATACTATATTCGTTGAGAAGTATGTAACATGTAGATGGATGCGTTTCCGACTCTATAAAGTATTCATATGAGAGCAAAAAAGTTGAAATTCAGTATGTAAATTCTTCTTCTTTTCTCCCATCATGCCACGCCCAGATTAACGCCCACAAAACCCGGAAAACCAAATTGCAAAAATCTCGGATACTATAAGAGCTAGAAAGGTATGCTTAAGAATACGTATTCAACAGATGTCACTGCAACTTGGCACGAGTTTTTATCCGGCCACGCGCACTCTAACGCGCACAAACCGCGAAAAGCTGATGCGTCCCTAATATAATAGTGTATATCTTCGTTTCACCTTGTTTAACATATTATTTTAAATATCTATCTATTTGCCAAAGATTTTTCAAATCGAATTATTATTTGGCTATTTATGAAGAAATGTAGGTTATAAGGCCTCACATGGCTAGTGACGTCACTATCGTTTACTCAAAATGTAAATCAGTAACAGGAATCTTTTAATCGCGGCACTCGACTATAGCTTTTCTTCTCGTATATTTTTGTACCCGTTACTCGTAGAGTAAAAAGGTATACTATATTAGTCGAAAAGTATGTAATAGGTAGAAGGAAGCGTTTCCGACTCTATAAAATATATATATAAGAGCAAGAATGTAGATATCAGTAACTATAATCTTGCGGTGCCATCTCATTTTATGGTGATACCATTAACCGGCCACACCAACTCTTAAACCGACCAAGTTCGAAAGACGGGTTTCGCATTTTGTAGAAAAGCTTATATCTCAGTAACTATAAGTGAAAAAATGTTCGGATTAAGCATGTAGGTTTCTATGATGTCCCAATTGCGAATTGTTTTTCTCCCATCTATGTAAATTTTTGCGGTGCCAGCGCAATTTTTGGTGATACCATTATCCGACCACACCCACTCTTAAACCCACCAAGCTCGAAAGACGGTTTTCGCATTTTGTAGAAAAGCTTCTTTCATCAAGCCACGCCTAGATTAACGCCCACAAGACACGGAAAACCAAAATGCAAAAATCTCGGAAACTATAAGATCTAGAAAGTTGTGCTTAAGAATACGTATTCAAGAGATGCCACTGAAACTTGCCACAAGTTTTCATCCGGGTACTTCCACTCTAACGCGAAACGCGAAAAACTGTGGCGTCCATAATATTTTAGTGTATTTCTTCGTTTGGCCTTGTTTAACATAGTTTTTTCAATATCTATCTATTTGCCAAAGATTTTTCAAATCAAATTATTATTTTTCTCTATATGACGAAATGTAGGTTAAAAGGCCTCACATGGATAGTGACGTCACTATCCTTTACTCAACATGTAAAACAGTAACAGGTATCTTTTATTCGCGGCACTTGACTAAACCGTTTCTACTTGCATATTTTTGTACCCGTTACTCGTAGAGTAAAAAGGTATACTATATTAGTTGAAAAGTATGTAATAGGTAGAAGGGAGCGTTTCCGATTCTATAAAGAATATATATAAAAGCGGTGCCAGCGCATTTTATGGTAATACCATTATCCGGCCACACCCAGTCTTAAACCCACCAAGCTCGAAAGACGGTTTTCGCATTTTGTAGAAAAACGTATATCTCAGTTACTATCAGTGATAGAATGTTCGGATTAAGGATGTAGGTTTCTATTATCCCGGAAAAGCAAATTGTTTTTCTCCCATCAAGCCATGCCTAGACTAACGGCCACAAAACCCGGAAAACCAAAATGCAAAATCGAAGAAATTTAGGTTATAAGTCCTCTGACAATATGTAGCGCTTTATGAATTTTGAATAGCAAGATGAATATTTTAATTTTGTGTAAAACAGTTACAGGTATCCTTCAGTCACGGCACTCGACTATAGCGTTTGTTCTTTTAGATTTTTGTACCAGTTACTCGTAGAGTAAAGAGGTATAATAAATTAGTTGAAAAGTATGTAACAGGTAGAAGGACATGTAACAGGTGACCCAGATGGACGCCACATCACAGATGAAAACTTGTGGTAGGTTTCAGTGGCATCTCTTGAATATGTATTTGTTGGAGATGGCTGATTTCTTGCCATTTTTAATACGCAGCAAGTTCTGTTCGTCCCGGTGGCTCAACGATAACTGACCTCGTAACGCACACTCTAAGCTAATTCACCATTTTGGGCAAATCATAATGCCATCCCTATTCTACGCCACTACGAACAGACCTTACTCAGCAGATGAATATATCTCTTTTTCTGAACTGCTGTGCGTTCTGATAACTGCAAGCTTCATCGAATTCGCGCTCAAAAATGTAGATGTAAATGTAGATGGTCAAACTAACCATTCTTTGCCACATTAATACAGGGGGCCTTCACGGCCTTCCTGACAAATCACACGTCCTCGTGTGTAGGATCTAGGACAAGATTTTTCTCAGTTATTCGTCATATTTTATAATCCTTTTACTTTATTAACTTTTATTTATATAAATTTTAAACTTATATACAAAACAATTAAATTGGTTTCACAATAAACTTTTTCCTATCATTTCCTCTTAAATCAAACTTAACAATTCTTCTTTTCTGTAATTCCATTATGACATGTAGTTATTCTTACCGATCCCCGCCATGACAAATCCTTCTGTCTGCAATCATCACTGACCCCCGCCACGGCAAGTCCTTCTGCTATTGTGCGGTCTTTTGACCCCCGCCATAACAATTCCATCTGTTATGGTGCGGTCTTTTGGCCCCCGCCATAACAGTTCCATCTTTTATGGTGCGGTCTTTTGACCCCCGCCATAACAATTTCTTAAGTTATGGTGCGGTCTCTATATCCCCTCTTGGGATTTTAAGGTAACTACTGTGCCTTCTTTATCTCTATTTTTCATTTGAGAGTCAGATACATCTCCTCTCGAGTCATCTAATTCTTCATCCATTTCTTTACTTAATTCTCTATTGGGCAATGCCCTCAGAAACTCGTGTGCATACTTATAAGTTCTTTTGCTTGTTTAAAACTTTAAAACATATCTATCACCATCTAGTTGTTGGATTATTTCGAACGGACCTTTAAATTTCGGGAAAAGCTTAGTTTGACGCTCTCCGTTTTTTAATAACATATGGTCTCCTACATCGTATTTTACTATCTTTGCTCTATTCTTATCTTATCTAAGTTTATCATATCGAGCATTAGCTTTCATTTTTTCCTTGGCTTGTTTTCTTATAGACTCTCTATCAATTAAATTATCCTCTTCTTCACCTATTGGTAACAAACAGAGAGGTCTAGATTCTTTGCCAATTAGCATTTCTAATGGATTGAAACTCCATTGGCGGTGTAATTCATTGCCGATTGCACTTCGGTTTGCGCATCTTGCCATGACCTATGACTGGTTTCGACTGCTGTCAACATACTCTTAAGTGTGCTCATTATACGCTCTACCTGGCCGTTTGTCCTACTCGCGCCTGTAGCAATTAAGTGAAGCTCAATCTTTTGGGAGGAACAAAATTCACGGAATCCTGAGCTTGCAAAATTACGACCCTGATCCACTATACTGCGTAGAGGCCCACCAAACAAACACACGATGGCTTTAACAGCTTTGATTGAAGACTCAGTATCAATATTTAAGGTGTGATGTAAGTAAACAAATTTAGTGAACCCATCCACCAAAACAATTACGTATTCTTTTAGGTCATTCCTTCCACTCATCTTTCCTGTTATGTCTATAAGCACTGTGTGCCACGGGATGTCTACCTTAGGAATCGAATGTAATTCAGATTAAATTTTTCCAACTGGTGGCTTAGCTAATTTGCAGTAGTTAGTTTTCGCTGGTTCTGGCACAGATTTATGGGCTATTAAGCTGTCACATTAGTGATAAAAACATGGTTTCCCCCACCCCGAAACCCATTATCCGTCGTCTCCTGTGATAAGGATTCCCCCTCACCCTTTTAGTCAGTATGGATTCTGGCACAGAAATCATAAACCCATAAATTTAAGTTTTTAAAATCAGTGCACGTTTTCAAAGAAGTAATAAAATGTGACGATTGTGTCATGATTAGTTTTCCAACCCCTCTATCCGTAATTTGGGAATATTGAAATGTATTCCTGACCCTAATTAGGAGGATTGGGAACGCCTTAAGGGGTTGAATTTTCTCAAAACACACTGTCAATTTCTATAAATGTAAACCTCTGACTACGTGTGTGCGTGTGTATGGTTGAGTGGGAACCCCAGATGTGCGTTGAAACATGACATGTGGAACCGATGAGGAAGATTCATTCCAACACATAGATAGAAAGAACACACATTAGTGATTAAAACATGGTTTCCTCCACCCCGAAACCCATTATCAGTCGTCTCCTGTGATTAGGATTCCCCTTCACCACCCCGCCGGCCCTATTAGTCAGTATGGATTCTGGCACAGAAATCATAAACCCATAAATTATAGTTTCTAAAATCAGTGCACGTGTTCAAAGAAGTAATAAAATGTATGGAGAATCGATATACGTTCATGGACGCACCATAATAAAATTGTCAAGTGCATAGTCAAGTATAAGTCAATGTTTCAAGTTGTTTATTCAAATTTCAGATTTTTTAGATTTCAGTAAGTAAGGAGAAAAGGGATACAAGTAACGTTGCAGTAATTGTTTTCTGAGGACATGTTGCTAAGATATTTCTAGTAGCAAGAACATAGGACATAGGCTGATTATAATACATCAGTTTTATGTTTAGCTGAATTGATTTTAAAATTTTAAATACTTATATGCACGGATACTCGTTATGTATGTGTGCGCCTGAGTCAGGTATTCTATAAGATCCTCCCTCCATTGGTTTTCTGAAAGACATGACCCTTTGCTATCTTTTGGGCAAGTCCACCTGGGAATTCACCCCTACCCTCAAGTGTGCGCTCGGGTCTGCTTGTGTGCGGAGCTGCGAACTCACCCCAACCCTCAAGTGTGTGCTGATATCTGCTTGTGCGCGGAGGTGTGGAAATTTATTTTTAAGCGTTTTAATGAAAAGTTGCAGTTTTTATCTTATAATCGTATAAAGCATACTATTGGAAAGGGCTTGAAAAATGCTTTCCAATGACACCAAACACACCAAACGTAACGTAATGATCTTGGACTCCTCTGACCTATACCCGAAGTATAGAAATTGGAAAGCATTTTGTCTGAATTCTCTGGATCCAAGCTACCGAAATTACACAAGCGAACTCTGGAGTTTACCCAATACCGCAAGCAGCTTGAGGTTCCGTTCGTCGTGTATGCCGACTTTGAATGTGTACTGGAGCCCAGAAATATTGAAGTAAGCCCAAAATTATTCAATTTAAACTCTCATATACCAATAGCTTATGCTTATTATATAATATTAAGTGTGCCTTTGATTCTAAGCTAGATAAATTTGTAATAAAATCAGGTAGTAACGCAGGATCAAATTTTGTATACTCTCTATTACAATTTTAAACCAATCATAATGACTCCTGAAGACGAGTTTGAATTTCAGGATTCATTAAAGTGTCATATTTGTAAAAAAATATTATTAAATGATAGAGTTAGGGATCATTACCATTTAACAGGTTTATTTAGGGGTGCAGCTCATTCTAAATGAAACTTGGAGTATAGACTATGTAAATTATACCGGTGTTTTTCCATATTCTGAATTCTCTGGATCTGCGGATGCTGCTCTAAGGCATAAGACTGTTATTATAAAAAATTAAGTGTGCCTTTGAATCTAAGCTAGATAAAATTGTAATAAAAACAGGTAGTAACGCAGGATCAAATTTTGTAGACTCTCTTGTACAATTTTAAACCAATCATTATGACTCCTGAAGACGAGTTTGAATTTCAGGATTCATTAAATTGTCATATTTGTAAAAAAATATCATTAAATGATAGAGTTAGGGATTTAAATGTAACATGGAGTATAGACTATGTAAATTATACCAGTGTTTTTCCAAATTTTTTCTCAATATTAAGGGAGGGTCTATATTGAGACCCCCAAATTACCGAAATTTTTGCTTTTTTAGGGTAGTAGTGGGCACTTGGGGAAAACAGAATGATTTACGAACCTATATGAATGAATGATTTATCACCTATACCCGAAATATAGGAATTGGGAAGCATTTTGTCTGAATTCGCTAGATCTGCAGATGCTGCTCTAAGACATAAGACTGTTATTATATGATATTAAGTGTGCCTTTGATTCTAAGCTAGATACATTTGTAATAAAAACAGGTAGTATCGCAGGATCAAATTTTGTAGACTGTTGTTTTATTTAAAATCTGATGTTTTCCTATTGACTGATGTATTTGAAAATTTTAGAAAAATATGTTTACAAATTTATTCATTACACCCTCAGTTGCTCAGTTTTTACTTCACCAGGTCTATCTTGGGCAGCCATGTTAAAGACCACAAATATTCAACTAGAGTTATTAGTAGATAATAGCATTCGAGGGGGCTTAGTACAATGTTGTCATAGATATACAAAGGCAAATAACAAATATTTAACAGATTTTGATCCAATAAAGGATTCATCTTTTATAATGTATTTCTTCCGTTTTGTCCGTCAAATAGTTTTTCATCTAAAGAGGATAAAGTTAAAAAATTAATAGCTGACCTCGGGAACAAAAAAATTATGTAATCCATTATAGAAATTTGCAGCAATGCATACAAAATGGGTTAATATTAAAAAAGATTCATAGAAGGCTTCGCTTCTTACAAAAACGTTGGCTAAAGACTTATATTGACATAGACAGAATGCCAAAAATGAATTTGAAAAAGATTTTTTTAAATTAATGAACAACTCGGTCTATGGGAAAACTATGGAAAATCCTGAAAAACGTGTAGAGGTTAAATTTGTAACTACATGGGAGTCTACAGATGTTCATAAACTCGGTCGTAATAAACAATGTGCTAAAAATGTAATTTCAAAATTCAATTTTCATAGTGCAACTAAAATAAATAAATTCTAAGCCATCCAAATGAAAAAACTTTCTATGATATTTGATAAGCCAATTTATTTGGGGTTTGCTGTATTGGATTTATCAAAGTGGAAAATGTATGATTTTCATTACCAATACATGAAACCCAAATTTCAAGAAAATTTAGTTTTAAATTACATGGATACAGACTCATTTAGCTATACTATAAAAACTGATAATTTTTATAAGGATATTCGTGGTGATATTGAATCAAAATTTGATACATCCGATTATTCAGATAGAAGAGGCGATTTATATAATTTTAAAACAGTTAATGAAAAGGGGTTAGGAAATTTTAAATATTAGTTGAATGGAAAACTAATGAGTGAATTTATAGGTCTATGCTCTAAAGCTTATAGTTATAAAATAGATGAAGTTGAAAACACGTATAATATGGATCATTACAAAATGTATTACTCATTGGAACTCCCCTATATGGTAGTAGGACAATGTTTAGTTCAAGGGCACCACAAATATCAACAAATAGGGTATATAAGAATGTGCTTTGTGCTAATGATAGTAAAAGAAAACGTAAACATAATAAAACAGAGTTTGCAATGTTAAATCACGATGATCATGGTACTCTATCAATTAAACATAAAAGGTTGATGGAAAAGGACATTGTGGATAGTATCAATTTCTTAGAACTTGAAAATATATTCTTAAGAGATATAAGAAATGGGAGAAATACAGATGTCAATACATTAAATGAACTTAGAGATAAGCAAGTAAACATAGAACAAGAATTTTTTTATAGGTCAATTGAATTGGAAATGTTGTATTTTGATCGAGATTGTGGTAAATATAAGTAAAACAAAAATAAATTGTAAAAAACATATAATATTTTATTAAAATTGTTAGTATACACATTATAAACTTGTACATTTATATGTATGTAAATATATTTATTAAATTTAATTATATGTTATAATTTATATATATATTTGTACTATAAAATTTCATCTTTATTTACCCAGCTAGCTTCGTCCATTGGAAAGAAAAGCCATTTTCCAAAACTTTATCACCTCTTCGCTTTAAAATTTTCTCAACTAGAAATGTGTTCGGCAATTCAGTCTTTTTGAGTTCTTCTTCATAAAACCCACCCTGAATCGGATTACCTTTATTATCTTCAAGTAAGTATGTTTTGGGGAATGTATTATTGACATTTCTAATTTTAAAGATTTCCGTAGTATAATTCGGTGTATACCCTTTTTCAAACACATGTTTATACTTGCTGATACGAACGTGATCGCAGTCGTAGTTTACTCTCAACATATATCTTTATGTGATTATATGAGTCTTGTAATATTTGTTTTTCATTAGTTGTGTTGACATTGATTGGGCTCATTTTTGTGGTTCTATGTACCCTATTATTGTAATCAAATATCAAATTTTTGTAAATATCTATCTTATCTATCTATATTTCCCATTGAAACTAAACTCACGCCACATGGACTTTTGAGTGTTCTATACAACGAAAATCAGTTCAATCGACAATGGGTTCAAAGAAAAACGTGAAAGTACCAAGAATAATTTATATACCCAAAACTGATGTTTTTTACCAATCGTACCAACTTTGACTGCGCCTAAGTGCCCTCGGTAGTTTAGCTAGTGGAAGTGTAGTCATTGCAAAAACAATAAACGACATTACATTAGATTACAACTTTTGCTAAAAAATATATACCAAATCTTCGAGGAGTATTTATGAGGGATTTACTTCCACGCTCTCCAAGAATTCGAGAATGATGATGAATAGATGATTCACAATCAAGTGGTACACATTGGGTCACACATAATAAAAATAAAAATGATATACATTATTTTGATAGTTTCCAAAATCTACAACTACCTATAGAACTGCCTACTATAGGGACTGCCTACTTTAAGATTCACAGTCCAAGTTTCGACTTTACATTCAACAGACGTTGTACAAGTGAACAAAGAACAATTGCTAAATAATTTAAAAACAACTGCTAAATAACAAAAAACAACTGCTAAACAACAAAAAACAACTGCTAAACAACATAAAAAAACTGCTAAACAACAAAGAACAACTGCTAAACAACAAAAAAACAACTGCTAAACAACCAAAGAAATTGCTAATCAACAAAAAGCAATATATATAATAAAATGAACATGGAGAACAACAACTACAAGAACGAGGAGACTGCAGAAGTCGAATTCGATCCTTCTATACACCCCGGAAAGGTATACACATCTTCGGGAGGAATTTATTGAGGAAATGGTTGATGGGAAATTTAATATTCATAAAAAGAATGATAATTTATATTTAGAAATAAGTAAGCGAGATCTTTCTTAAGGAGAAAGTTTGATGACCTAAAACATGTAAAGATTGAAAGTGTTATAGAGTTGGAGGAAACATTTAATTTTTATTACAGAACCTTTACATGAACTTGTCTGTACCTTATTAAAAACTACTATATATAAAAGAGTTAAAAACGCTATTAAGCCCTTAGATGATAATGTCTTGACCACAAAAAAATATACAGATGAGTGTGTCAGAAAGTTGGGGGAAGACATAAGAAAACTTGTAAGTTAAGGTATTAATCGTCGACTTACAAAAATTTCAAATCTTGAAAATAAAATAGAGGTCTATAACAAGAGAGCAGATAGTACTGATCAAATATATCAGAAAGTTCTTGAAAAGATAAAAGTTATTGAGGACTATATTTTTAAGTATGTAACAAAACCGACAGCGATACCAAAAAAGACAACAATTGAAATAGAAGGAAAGAAATTTGCTTTGGGGGGAAGAACTACAATCAAAAAATGTCAATGATGTTTCCCAAGCAATGGAAAAAATCTTAAAATCAGGTTATGGAGCACCAAAAAATATACAAACAGATGATGGAAAAGAGTTTTTTAATACAAAATTTAAACAATTCATGAAACGTTATGAGATAAATCATTATTCGACATTCAGCACTCTTAAGGCATCAAATGTCGAGCATTTTAATAGAACGCTCAAAGAGTCAATGTGACGTGAGTTTAGTTTCAATATTTACAAAAATTGTATATTTGATTACAATAATAGGGTAATAGGAAACCATAAAAATGAGCCCAATCAATATCAACACAACTAATAAAAAACAAATATTACAAGACTCATATAATCACATAAAGATATATGTTGAGAGTAAACTACGAAATGGCGATCACGTTCGTATCAGCAAGTATAAACATGTGTTTGAAAAAGGGTATACACCGAATTATACAACAGAAATCTTTAAAATTAGAAAAGTCAACAATACATTCCCCAAAACATACTTACTTGAAGATTATAAAGGTGTAAATATGTGTGTGTTCCATTTGTATTTGCTGTCTATATTTATTCCTAAGATTTTTAACGAGCTTACTGTGGGGATTTGCATTCTATTGAATGTAACGACACAAGTGCGGTTGTGCTTTTTGCAAATGTGGAGGTGTTTGGCACTTTGATAGGGATAAGGATGCCCCGGAATATGAACCCCAGTTTTCTATGACGTTTAGAAGGTTGTCTGGGTTAAAGTTAATATTTTTCTTTTTATTAAAGTTAATTTTAGAAAAAAGTCATTAGCGTATGCATTAAATTTGATTTCCTTGTGTAAGGATATTATATCGGACAATTTATTAAAGGCTATGAGGAATAGTATAACGGAGATTGGGGATCCGTGAGGGATTCCATTGAATAAGGGTAGTGTGTTGGATCTGTGTTGACCGACACGAATTATTATTTTTCTGTTAAGCATAAAATTTCGGACATAATTTATTATTTTCGGCCCTGTTTTCCATTCCTGAAGTTGGTCGATTATAGAATGCACACCTACTCGGTCGAAGACTTTTGAAAAATCTAGAGTAACGAGTGAGCTGTGCTGGTGTGACTTCGATACGAGATACGTCTACGTAAAGTAGACTGTCCGAAGTCGATTTGCCTTTTTTAAATCCAAATTGGTTTTTATTTAGAAGAATGTTGTAAGTTGCAAACCACCAAAGTCTTTTGGCTATGATCTTATCTAGTGTTTTTGCTAGGCAACAGTTGAGGGAGATGGGTCTGTAGGAGGTGGTTTGAGTTTTGTCACTGTTTGGCTTCAGGATAGGAATTATAAGGCTAGTTTTGAAGGCTTGTGGTATGTGAGTATCGCATATTTTGTTAAATAGGGCTGTTATTCTGTTTTTTGTAGTATTGGAGCTATTTTTGATCATTTGGTAGGAGATTCTGTTGAGTCCTGGGGTAGAACCTTTGAGGGTTTGTAGTGCTGACGCTAGTTCCAGGTTTGAAATCTGTTTTTCTATGGATTGAGCTGATGGGGAGGGTGTGTAGTCTACATTATTGTTCCTGTATTTGTTGTTTCGAAAATGTTCTGGGAAATTCATGTCGTCTGACAGTTTTGAAAAATGTTTAGCGAAGATATTGGCAATTTCGTTATTAGTTGTAGTTCGTTGTTGTCTGGGTTTGTTATGGTCTGAATTTGCTTAACTGGGTTAAGTCCGCAGAAGCGTCTTATATTCGCCCATATTTTGGATGAAGGGGTTGATGGTTGGATGGTTGAAGTAAAGGATCTAGTTCATTTTTACTTTTTTTTAAGGTGTATCTAAATTTTGCATTTTTCGTCTGTAGTCTTTGATGTTTTCTAGTGTTATATGTCGGTTGAGTGTTTTCCACGCTTTTTGTTTTTCTTTTTGTAGCTGGTCGAGATTTTTCTTCCACCGTGGAACTCTGTAGGGGTGGGAATTCGGTGAGGTTTGTGGGATGGAAAGGTTTGCGCTAGATAGAATGATTCTGTTAATTTGGGCTGCTTCTTTGTTTACGTTTTTAGAGGTTGGGTATTTATCGTTTGATTGTTGCGTAAATAAGTTGTATTTTTCCCAGTTGGCCTCTTGTAGCTTAAAGAAGGGTCTGTTGAATTTTTGTGTATTAGTTGATGGAAATAGGGTGATGATAATAGGAAAATGATCGCTACCATGAAGGTCATTAAGTATTTCCCACTTAGTGTGGGGGGCCAAAATTGGAGAGCAGAGTGTGAGGTCTATGTGTGTGCAAGTATTGTGAGTTGAAAAATGAGTGGGAGATTTGACGTTCAGTAGAATAAGGTGTGCATTGTCAACAAATCTTTGAGTTATTTTTCCTCGCGTGTTTTTTGTTAGTGATCCCCAGAAAGGATGCAATCCATTGAAATCTCCCATAATTAGTGAGGGGGCTTGTTGTGTGTTAAATGTGTTTAGTAATGTTTTTGGTGAGAGATATGTATATTAAAAATATTTTAAATTTTTGCTTAAATTCTAATATTATGACTATTGCTTCTAGATCGTTATGTTATGTTATGATGTTTGGGATAGTGTATTGAATTGGCTTATGAACTAAAAGTGCTACGCCGCCAAATCTGTTGGTTGCTATGTTTGATAATAGTTTGTAGTTTATTGGGGTTGGTATATTATTAGTGTATTGTATGTGGGTTTCTTGGAGGGAAATTATATGTGGTGAATATTTTTTGATGAGAATAAGGAGTTGGCTATAGTTATTTACATATCTATTTAGGTTTCATTGAATTACAGTTAATTACATTTTAGTGAAAATTAAAGCTTGTACCTTAACATCCTTGGTAGTGTTAACGGTTAAGTTTGAGTCTTACTTAGGGTTTGAAGTTCTATATGAATTCGCTGTCGCTGTTGTTAACGTGTTTATTTTTGTTTAGAGCTTTGGCCTTTGTCTTAGATGCTTTAAGATTCGTTGTTAGGTTATTAGACTTATCTTTAGGAAAGATTTTTATTTTAAGTCTTCTGTGAGTTGTGATGAGTATGGTGTGGCTAGTTTTTTGGTATGTGTGATGTCAGTATCCCTGTCTTCTAGTTTGTCGTAATCGTGGTGGTGATGGTGCTGAAGAGTGGTTGTTGCCTTCAATGAGGTGACATATGATCCTGATGTGTGTGTGGTGTGCGAATTTTTATGTTGTGGTTGTGTTGTGTCTGTGTGTGTATTTATATTAGTATTTGGTGATTGTGGGTTTGTTGTCATCTGAGTTGTTGTGTTTGTAACTGTTTTGGCATAGGTGTTCCTCAATTGAAATCCGTGTCTTTCGAAATAAATATGTGGTCGAATGGGCTGTGCTGATGGTCAAGTTCTGGCTTGTTTTTGCAGTTTTTGCATGTTTTTCCGCCGCATGTGTGTTTTATTTCTTATTAATTAGTGCAAGTTTCGGAGCTTTTGCATGTTGGTGCTTGGTGACCATAGCGGAGGCATTTTCTGCATCGGAGTAATAGTGGGATATACTCAAGTACACGAACTGTTTGTGCTTATCAAATGTTTCAACTGAAGTGGTGTTGTTGTTATCAATATTAATGTTGTTTTGCCGTTTCATTATTTTTACCACTTGTAGAATTGTGTCTTCGTCAATATATCTAAGGTCGTTACAATAAAAACTCCCTTAGAGAAGTTCAATGTTTTATGTTCGCTTGTTGTCACTTCCATTTCTACGATTGTTGTAAGTTTGAGGAGCTTTCTGGCTTGCAATTCATTTTTAGTTTTTATTAACAATGTTCCGTCTCTTATTTTTTTGCATCCGTCAACTTCTCCTCCACAGGCAAAGTCTACGGATTTTTTAATTAGGAATGGTGATATTTTTTCGAATGAGCCGTTGTCCTTCCTTTTAATTACAATAAATTTCGGTTCGCCTAATTGGGAATGATACGATTTTAAGGTAGCTTTGAAAATGTCAGGTGGGTCCTTAATGATTGGATGAAGTGCTTGAGCCCATATTAGAGGTTTCCGTGTGTTTGGTGTTGTTGGGTTTTTTGTTTTCTTTATGTGGTTAATATTTGTTTGTGCAAGATTTTGCTGATAACGTTTTTGGTTTGCGCGAAGCTAGGCTTTACACTGTTTTGGCACGACTTATCTCTCCGGAGGTTGAAGTATTTGTTATTTGCCTTTGTGTATCTATGACAACATTGTACTAAGCCCCCTCGAATGCTATTATCTACTAATAACTCTAGTTGAATATTTGTGGTCTTTAACCTGGCTGCCCCAGATAGACCTGGTGTAGTAAAAACTGAGCAACTGAGGGTGTAATGAATAAATTTTTAAACATATTTATCTAAAATTTTCAAATATATCAGTCAATAGGAAAACATCAGATTTTAAATACAACTCTAGATAATCCTTTAGACTTGAACAAAAAAATTGTGACCAGACATTATGTGCGTGTTCATAATCATCTTGAGAGCATTCCTTTTCTGCCAAGCTACTATAGAATGCTCCTCTTGATGGTATGAAAGTTTCCTCCAGTCGACTAGTTGAATCTACATATTCATAACGAAAGATACCCTTTTTACGCATAAGCCTGAATTCTGTTTCATTTTTAAAAAATCTTTTTACTTTATTTAACTGATCATCAATTAAATTAGAAGCAAGGGTATCTAAAATTGATGGCACAAATCTGAATGTGTCAAGAAATCGAATTTCGAAATTGGTTCCATTTGAAGTTTTTATGGTTTTAGACACCGAAATATATTGTTCTTTATTTACTAGGATTGCATTAATACTATCAGGAGTTTAGAATAAAATGAATACTTAGAAAAATTATCAAAAAACACTGGTATACATTTACATAGTCTATACTCCAAGTTACATCTAGAATGAGCTGCACCCCTAAATAAACCTGTTACATGACAATGATCCCTAACTCTATTAATTAATAATATTTTTTACAAATATGACAATTTAATGAATCCTGAAATTCAAGCTCGTATTCAGGAGTCATTATGATTGGTTTAAAATTGTACAAGAGAGTCTACAAAATTTGATCCTGCTTTACTACCTGTTTTTATTAGAATTTTATCTAGCTTAGAATCAAAGGCACACTTAATTTTATATAATAACAGTCTTATGTCTTAGAGCAGCATCCGCAGATCCAGAAAATTCAGAATATGGAAAAACACTGGTATAATTTACATAGTCTATACTCCAAGTTACATTTAGAATAAGCTGCACCCCTAAATAAACCTGTTAAATGGTAATGATCCCTAACTCTATCATTTAATAATATTTTTTACAAATATGACACTTTAATGAATCCTGAAATTCAAACTCGTCTTCAGGAGTCATTATGATTGGTTTAAAATTGTACAAGAGAGTCTACAAAATTTGATCCTGCGTTACTACCTGTTTTTATTACAAATTCATCTAGCTTAGAATCAAAGGCACACTTAATATTATATAATAAGCATAAGCTATTGGTATATGAGAGTTTAAATTGAATAATGTTGGACTTACTTGAATATTTCCGGGCTCCAGTACACCTTCAAACTCGGCGTACACGACGAACGGAACCTCAAGCTGCTTGCGGTATTGGGTAAACTCCAGAGTTCGCTTGTGTTATTTCGGTAGCTTGGAGACTTTTCCGCTCAGATCCAGAGAATTCAGAAAAAATGCTTTCCAATTTCTATATTTCGTGTATAGGTCATAGGAGTCCAAGATCATTACATTACGTTTGGTGTGTTTGGTGTCATTGGAAAGCATTTTTCAAGCCCTTTCCAAGTAAGTTGTAAGTTAAAACTGCACTTTCATTAAAACGCTTAAAAATAAATTTTCACACCTCCTCGCACAAGCAGATATCAGCACACACTTGAGGGTTGGGGTGAGTTCGCAGCTCGTGCACACACTTGAGGGTAGGGGTGAGTTCCCAGGTAGACTCGCCCAAAAGATAGCAAAGGGTCATGTCTTTCAGAAAACCAATGGAGGGAGGATCTTATAGAATACCTGACTCAGGCGCACACATACATAACGAGTATCCGTGCATATAAGTATTTAAAATTTTAAAATCAATTAAGCTAAACATAAAACTGATGTATTATAATCAGCCTATGTCCTATGTTCTAGCTACTAGAAATATCTTAGAAACATATTCTCAGAAAACAATTACCGCAACGTTACTTGTATCGCTTATCTCTTTACTTACTGAAATCTAAAAAATCTGAAATTTGAATAAACAACTTGAAACATTGACTTATACTTGACTATGCACTTGACAATTTTATTATGGTGCGTCCATGAACGTATATCGGTTCTCCATACATTTTATTACTTCTTTGAACACGTGCACTGATTTTAAAAACTATAATTTATGGGTTTATGATTTCTGTGCCAGAATCCATACTGACTAAAAGGGTGAGGGGGAATCCTTATCACAGGAGACGACGGATAATGGGTTTCAGGGTGGGGGAAACCATGTTTTTATCACTAATGTGACAGCTTAATAGCCCATAAATCTGTGCCAGAACCAGCGAAAACTAACTACTATTTGCAAGTAATGCAGCTTTCAACAAATCTACGAACGTACTTTCACATGTTTTTAAGGCAATAAAATCCATAGACTTTCTCAATTGCTTTCTTCCAACCCAGATGCATAATGAATTCATGAACGTGATTAATCACTGCCCATCTGAAAAATCTATCAGATAATCATCTATTTAAAACTCCTTTCCTTAATTCATAGGTTTTTAATAAATGTTCTGGCAGTTCGGTATTTTTTAACTTGGTTAATATATCTGTTATCTCAGGATCACGTTTGTGCTCAGAAATAAACCAGTTGTCAGTTACCTCGGTCAAATTAATGTGTTTTTCTGGAATTTTACTCTGATAATTATTTTTATTGAATACTGGATTCCGAGATAGACAATCTACATGCGCCATACGATCACCCTTTCTATATTCTATCTCAAAGTCAAACGACTGTAAAAATGCCCACCACCTGTGTACCCTTGGCGTTAAGTCTAACTTTGTGCGACTAGCCTTTAAGGAATTACAATCCGTATATACGTCAAATTTACGCCCCTGTAAGAAGTGGCGGAAGTGTTTGATACCATTGACTACTGCTAGTGTTTCCAACTCGCACGAATGATATTTTGACTCCGCAGGCGATGTGCATTTGCTATAATATTCTATTACATAGGGTTTGTTATCAATTTTATGCAACAATATAGCACCATAGCCAATTGAACTTGCATCGGCGTGTAATTCTATTGCACGTTTCGGGTCGAACACAGTCAATTCGAGTATTGCCTGCGTCAATACTGTTATAATTTGAGTCCTCATTTGCTCATGTTGTTGTTGCCAACAAAAATCAACATTTTTCTTTGACGTGAGTTGGTATTAAGCGTTTCCGAGAATTTTGGTACGAACTGTCTAAAATACGATGCCAATCCTATGAATTGTTGCAATTGCGATACAGATTGTGGAGGCGGTAAATCTAACAGTGCTTTTATTATTGCCCTCTGTAAAACGGAAGGTGCATTTTTTTAAGCCAAAAGCATAGTCAAAAACTCGTACTGACCCCAACGTACAGGAACTCGATAAAAACCACTAGCCATATCTAAACACAAGAAATATTTTGCACCGCGGAGCCGGGCGATCTGGTCTGCGATAAGAGGCAAAGGATACCTATCAGCAATAGTATTATCATTTAACATCCTATAGTCCACACAAAGACGATCAGTGCCATTTTTCTTTTTTACTAACATCATTGGGATGGCGAAAGGTGAGCAACTTGAACGGATAATATTAGCTTTCAACAACTCATCGATTTAACAACGCACCAGGTTTCTTTCTTCCCCGCCAAGCCTATAAGGACGTCGTTGCACCGTCCTTTGTGGATCTATTAACTTAGTTTCCAACTGCCCTGTCGAGACTCGCGTCTTTGGCATTCCTCTAATAAACCAATCAGTGTAACATTTCAGGATATTTGTTAAGACAATTTTATCAGAATCAATTAAATCTATATCAGAACTTATAGTATGCTCATACTTAGTTAAAGTCACCACATCTATCATTTTTGTTTTATAAATTTGAAATTTTTCAGTGTCTATCATTACGCCAAAGCCTTGGCTAAAAATCTCTCGACCAACTAACACATCATATTTCAAATAGTTGTCTAAAATTACATGTAACAAAAAAGCAGTATTGTTCAATATTTATATTACATAAAACTTGTTGAGTGCTATAAATTGAATCGCTACTTATGTCATTAAGTTTTACAACATTAGGACTCTTTTCCCCTTAAATTTATGGGCGACACTTTCCTTGACCAACGAGCATTTAGCACCGGAATCAAATCAAAACGGAACGGACTCACCGTATGCCTTCATCGTTCCAGATGGTGGAGCTACTGCGCAGATATCCATTCTTTCGTTTCCACATGAACATGATTTACAAAAATATGGATCAGTAGGCAAAGCCGATCCCACTTCTGATGTCGGAGATGGCTAATTACTTTCCATTTTTAATACGCAGCAAGTTCTGTTCGTCCCGGTGGCTCTACGATAACTGACCTCGCCACGCACACTCTAAGCTAATTCACAATTTTGGGCAAATCATATTGCCATCCCTTTTCTACGCCGCTACAAACAGACCTTACTCAGCAGATGAGTATATGTCTTTTTCTGAACTGCTGTGCGTTCTGAGAACTGTAAGCTTCATGGAATTCCCGCTCAAAAATGTAGATGCCTGCAAAATGGTCTAACTAACCATTCTTTGCCACACTAATACAGGGGGCTAATTTACCATTCTACGACATATTTTTAAGCACAACATTCTAGCTCTTATAGTTTCCGAGATTTTTGCATTTTGGTTTTCCTGGTTTTGTGGGCGTTGGTCTAGGCGTGGCTTGATGGGAGAAAAACAATGCGAATTGTTGGGGAATCATAGAAACCTTTATGCTTAGTCCGAGCATTCTATCACTTATAGTTATTGAGATATAAGCTTTTTTACAAAATACGAAAACCGTCTTTCGAGCCTAATGGGTTTAAGAGTTGGTATTAAATTAAACATACTGAATTTTTTTCTGTCTATCTCTGTTTCTTCCTGTGATTTTGGGTTTTCTTGATTTCTATCTCTTTTAGTTCCTGAGATCTCCGAGTTTATATGGACAGACGGACGGTCATGGCTTAATCGACTTCGCTATTGATACTGATTAAGAATATACACACTTCAAAGGTTAGGAAACGCTTTCTTCTACCTTCTACCCTTTTACTCTACGAGTAACGGGTATAAAAATATACATGAAGAAACGCTATAGTCGAGTGTCGCGACTATAATATACCCGTTATTGTTTTACACAATTTTTAAATATTAATTTTGCTATTAGAAATTCATAAAGCTCCACCTATTGTCGGAGAAAGCATTTTGAGTAACCGATATTGCCGTCACTGTCCATGTGAGGCCCTATAACCTACATTTCTGAATAAATACCTAAATAATAATTCGATTTGAAAAATCTTTTTCAAATCGATAGATATTGAAAAATAATATGTTAAACAAGATCAAACGAAGACATACACTATAATATAATGGACGCCACAGGTTTTTGCGGTTTGTGGCCGTTAGGGTGAACATGGCCGGATGAAAACTTGTGGCAAGTTTCAGTGTCAAGACTTGAACACGTATTCTTAAGCACAACTTTCTTGCTGTTATAGTTTCCGAGATTTTTGTATTTTGGTTTTCCGGGTTTTGTGCGCATTATTCTAGGCGTGGCTTGGTGGGAGAAAAACAATTCCTATTTAGGGCATCATAGAAACCTTTATGCTAAGTCTTCTATCACTTATAGTTACTGAGATATAAGCTTTTCAACAAAATGCGAAAACCGTCTTTCGAGCCGGATAATAATATCACCATAATATTACATTATTCATATTGAATTTCAATTTTTTAGCTCTTATTGTTCCTGTGGTCTTTGCTATACTAGTTTCTCTTGGTTTCAATTTTTAGCTCGTATAGTTCCTGAGATCTACGCGTTCATATGGATAGACGTACGGACAGACAGACATAGCTAAATCGACTTCGCTATTGATACTGAATAAGAATATATATATACACTTCATAGGTTCGGAAACGCTTCATTCTACCTGTTACATACTTTTCAACGAATCTAGTATATCCTTTTAATCTACGAGTAACGGGTATCAAAATTTACAACAAGAAACGCTATAGTCCAGTGCGCCACTATAAGATACTGTGTTACACAATATTAAAATATTAATTTTGCTATCGGAATTTTACAAAGAACCACCTATTATCAGAGAAAGCATGTTTAGTAACCGATATTGACGACACTGTCCATGTGACCCCTTATAACCTACATTTCTTCATTAATAGCGAAATAATAATTTGATTTGAAAAATCTTTGGCAAATCCATAGATATTAAAAAAAATATGTTAAGCAAGGTCAAACGAAGACATACACTATAATATTATGGACGCCGGTTGAAAACTTGTGGCAAGTTTCAGTGGCATCTCTTGAATACGTATTTTTAAGCACAACTTTCTAGCTCTTATAGCTTCCGAGATTTTCGCATTTTGGTTTTCCGGGCTTTGTGGGCGTTAGTCTAGGCGTGGCTTGATGGGGAAAAAAGAATTCGCATTTTGGGCATCATAGAAAGCTTCATGCTTAGTCCGAACATTCTTTCACATATAGTTACTGAGATATAAGCTTTTCTACAAAATTACATCTATATTTCTCCCATTTATTATATCTCTTAAGAATATATTTTCCAGTTCTAAGAAATTGATACTATCCACAACGTCCTTTTCCATCAACCTTTTATGTTTTATTGATAGAGAACCATGATCATCGTGATTTAACATTGCAAACTCTGTTTCATTATGTTATCGTTTTCTTTTACTATCATTAGCACAAAGCACATTCTAATATACCTACCCTATTTGTTGATATTTTGTGTGCCCTTGATCTAAACATTGTCCTACTACCATATAGTAGAGTTCCAGTGATTAATACATTTTAAATTTCTGGAACTCACACCTTTTGCTTTATTATAAGGGTTTTCAACTTCATCTATTTTATAACTATAAACTTTGGAGCATAGACCTATAAATTCACTCATTGGTTTTCCATTCAACTCATATTTCAAATATCCTAACTTTTTTTTATTAACTTTTTTGAAATTATATAAATCACTTCTTCTATCTGAATAATCGGATGTATCAAATTTTTAAATCAGTTTTTATAGTATAGATAAATAAGGGTGTATCCATGTTATTTAAAACTAAATTTTCTTGAAATTTGGGTTTCATGTATTGGTAATGGAAATCATACATTTTCATTTTTTTTTTTTTTGATAAGTCCAATACAGCAAAACCCACATACATTGGCTTATCAAATACCACAGAAAGTTTTTTCATTTGGATGGTATAGAACTCGTCATTTATTTTAGTTGTACTATAAAAATTGAATTTTGAAATTACATTTTTAGCACAATGTTTTTTTCGACCGAGTTTATGAACATCTGTAGACTCCCATGTAGTTACCAATTTTTAACTGACCAGCTGCATCTAAATATTCATAAGGAAAGATACCCCTTTTACGCATAAGCCTGAATTCTACTTCATTATAAAAAAATGTTTTTATTGTATTTAACTGATCATCAATTAAATTAGAAGCAAGGGTATCTAAAATTGATGGCATAAATCTGAATGTGTCAAGAAATCGAATTTCGAAATTGTTTCCATTTGAAGTTTTTATGGTTTTGGACACCGAAATATATTGTTCTTTATTTACTGGGATTGCATTAATGCTATCAGGAGTTTTAGCCAAGACTTCAATCAATAAATGACAATCATACTTAGAAAAATTATGGAAAAACACTGGTATAAATTTACATAGTCTATACTCCAAGTTACATTTAGAATGAGCTGCACCCCTAAATAAACCTGTTAAATGGCAATGATCCCTAACTCTATCATTTAATAATATTTTTTATAAATATAACAATTTAATGAATCCTGAAATTCAAACTCGTCTTCAGGAGTCATTATGATTGGTTTAAATTTGTACAAGAGAGTCTACCAAAATTGATCCTGCGTAACTCCCTGTTTTTATTACAAATGTATCTAGCTTAGAATCAAAGGCACACTTAATTTTATATAATACCAGTCTTATGTCTTAGAGCAGCATCCGCAGATCCAGAGAATTCACACAAAATGCTTCCCAATTCCTGTATTTCGGGCATAGGTGATAGGAGTCCAAGATCATTACATTACGTTCGTAATTCATTCCGTTTTCCCCAAGTGCTCAATACTACCCCAAAAGGGCAAAAATTTCGGTAATTGGGGGTCTTAATATAGACCCTCCCTAAATATTTAGAAAAATTAAGGAAAAACACTGGTATAATTTACGTAGTCTATACTCCAAGTTACATTTAGAATGAGCTGCACCCCTAAATAAACCTGTTAAATGGCAATGATCCCTAACTCTATCATTTAATAATATTTTTTATAAATATAACAATTTAAGGAATCCTGAAATTCAAACTGGTCTTCAGGAGTCATTATGATTGGTTTAAAATTGTACAAGAGCGTCTACAAAATTTGATCCTGCGTTACTACCTATTTTTATTACAAATGTATCTAGCTTAGAATCAAAGTCACACTTAATTTTATATCATAACAGTCTTATGTCTTAGAGCAGTATCCGCAGATCCAGAGAATTCAGACAAAATGCTTCCCAATTCCTATATTTCGGGTATAGGTGATAGGAGTCCAAGATCATTACATTACGTTCGTAATTCATTCCGTTTTCCCCCAAGTGCTCACTACTACCCTAAAAAGGCAACAATTTCAGTAATTGGGAGTCTCAATATAGACCCTCCCTAAATATTTAGAAAAATTATGGAAAAACACTAGTATAATTTACGTAGTCTATACTCCAAGTTACATTTAAAATGAGCTGCACCCCTAAATAAACCTGTTAAATGGCAATGATCCCTAACTCTATTTAATGAATCCTGAAATTCAAACTCGTCTTCAGGAGTCCTTATGATTGGTTTAAATTTGTACAAGAGAGTCTACCAAAATTGATCCTGCGTAACTCCCTGTTTTTATTACAAATGTATCTAGCTTAGAATCAAAGGCACACTTAATTTTATATAATACCAGTCTTATGTCTTAGAGCAGCATCCGCAGATCCAGAGAATTCAGACAAAATGCTTCCCAATTCCTATATTTCGGGCATAGGTGATAGGAGTCCAAGATCATTACATTACGTTCGTAATTCATTCCGTTTTCCCCAAGTGCTCACTATACCCTAAAAGGGCAAAAATTTCGGTAATTGGGGGTCTTAATATAGACCTTCCCTAAATATTTAGAAAAATTACGGAAAAACACTGGTATAATTTACGTAGTCTATACTCCAAGTTACATATAGAATGAGCTGCACCCCTAAATGAACCTGTTAAATGGCAATGATCCCTAACTCTATCATTTAATAATATTTTTTACAAATATAACAATTTAACGAATCCTGAAATTCAAACTCGTCTTCAGGAGTCATTATGATTGGTTTAAAATTGTACAAGAGAGTCTACAAAATTTGATCCTGCGTTACTACCTATTTTTATTACAAATGTATCTAGCTTAGAATCAAAGGCACACTTAATTTTATATCATAACAGTCTTATGTCTTAGAGCAGTATCCGCAGATCCAGAGAATTCAGACAAAATGCTTCCCAATTCCTATATTTCGGGCATAGGTGATAGGAGTCCAAGATCATTACATTACGTTCGTAATTCATTCCGTTTTCCCCCAAGTGCTCACTACTACCCTAAAAAGGCAAAAATTTCAGTAATTGGGGGTCTCAATATAGACCCTCCCTAAATATTTAGAAAAATTATGGAAAAACACTGGTATAATTTACGTAGTCTATACTCCAAGTTACATTTAGAATGAGCTGCATCCCTAAATAAACCTGTTAAATGGCAATGATCCCTAACTCTATCATTTAATAATCTTTTTTATAAATATAACAATTTAAGGAATCCTGAAATTCAAACTCGTCTTCAGGAGTCCTTATGATTGGTTTAAATTTGTACAAGAGAGTCTACCAAAATTGATCCTGCGTTACTCCCTGTTTTTATTACAAATGTATCTAGCTTAGAATCAAAGGCACACTTAATTTTATATAATACCAGTCTTATGTCTTAGAGCAGCATCCGCAGATCCAGAGAATTCAGACAAAATGCTTCCCAATTCCTGTATTTCGGGCATAGGTGATAGGAGTCCAAGATCATTACATTACGTTCGTAATTCATTCCGTTTTCCCCAAGTGCTCACTACTACCCTAAAAAGGCAAAAATTTCGGTAATTGGGGGTCTCAATATAGACCCTCCCTAAATATTTAGAAAAATTATGGAAAAACACTGGTATAATTTACGTAGTCTATACTCCAAGTTACATTTAGAATGAGCTGCATCCCTAAATAAACCTGTTAAATGGCAATGATCCCTAACTCTATCATTTAATAATATTTTTTATAAATATAACAATTTAATGAATCCTGAAATTCAAACTCGTCTTCAGGAGTCATTATGATTGGTTTAAAATTGTACAAGAGAGTCTACCAAAATTGATCCTGCTTTACTCCCTGTTTTTATTACAATTGTATCTAGCTTAGAACCAAAGGCACACTTAATTTTATATAATAACAGTCTTATGTCTTAGGGCAGCATCCGCAGATCTCGAGAATTCAGACAAAATGCTTCCCAATTCCTATATTTCGGGCATAGGTGATAGGAGTCCAAGATCATTACATTACGTTCGTAATTCATTCCGTTTTCCCCAAGTGCTCACTATACCCTAAAAGGGCAAAAATTTCGGTAATTGGGGGTCTTAATATAGACCTTCCCTAAATATTTAGAAAAATTACGGAAAAACACTGGTATAATTTACGTAGTCTATACTCCAAGTTACATATAGAATGAGCTGCACCCCTAAATGAACCTGTTAAATGGCAATGATCCCTAACTCTATCATTTAATAATATTTTTTACAAATATAACAATTTAAGGAATCCTGAAATTCAAACTCGTCTTCAGGAGTCATTATGATTGGTTTAAAATTGTACAAGAGAGTCTACCAAAATTGATCCTGCGTTACTCCCTGTTTTTATTACAATTGTATCTAGCTTAGAACCAAAGGCACACTTAATTTTATATCATAACAGTCTTATGTCTTAGAGCAGTATCCGCTGATCCAGAGAGTTCAGACAAAATGCTTCCCAATTCCTATATTACGGGTATAGGTGATAGGAGTCCAAGATCATTACATTACGTTCGTAATTCATTCCGTTTTCCCCCAAGTGCTCACTACTACCCTAAAAAGGCAAAAATTTCAGTAATTGGGGGTCTCAATATAGACCCTCCCTAAATATTTAGAAAAATTATGGAAAAACACTGGTATAATTTACGTAGTCTATACTCCAAGTTACATTTAGAATGAGCTGCATCCCTAAATAAACCTGTTAAATGGCAATGATCCCTAACTCTATCATTTAATAATCTTTTTTATAAATATAACAATTTAATGAATCCTGAAATTCAAACTCGTCTTCAGGAGTCCTTATGATTGGTTTAAATTTGTACAAGAGAGTCTACCAAAATTGATCCTGCGTTACTCCCTGTTTTTATTACAAATGTATCTAGCTTAGAATCAAAGGCACACTTAATTTTATATAATACCAGTTTTATGTCTTGGAGCAGCATCCGCAGATCTCGAGAATTCAGACAAAATGCTTCCCAATTCCTATATTTCGGGCATAGGTGATAGGTGTCCAAGATCATTACATTACTTTCGTAATTCATTCCGTTTTCCCCAAGTGCTCACTATACCCTTAAAAGGTCAAAAATATCGGTAATTGGGGGTCTTAATATAGACCCTCCCTAAATATTTATAAAAATTACGGAAAAACACTGGTATAATTTACGTAGTCTATACTCCAAGTTACATTTAGAATGAGCTGCACCCCTAAATAAACCTGTTAAATGGCAATGATCCCTAACTCTATCATTTAATTATATTTTTTACAAATATAACAATTTAAGGAATCCTGAAATTCAAACTTGTCTTCAGGAGTCATTATGATTGGTTTAAAATTGTACCAGAGAGAGTCTACAAAATTTGATCCTGCGTAACTTCCTGTTTTTATTACAAATTCATCTAGCTTAGAATCAAAGGCACACTTAATGTTATATAATAAGCATAAGCTATTGGTATATGAGAGTTTAAATTGAATAATTTTGGGCTTACTTCAATATTTCTGGGCTCCAGTACACATTCAAAGTCGGCGTACACGACGAACGGAACCTCAAGCTGCTTGCGGTATTGGGTAAAGTCCAGAGTTCGCTTGTGTAATTTCGGTAGCTTGGAGACTTTTCCGCTCAGATCCAAAGAATTCAGAAAAAATGCTTTCCAGTTTTTTTCCAATTAGGAGTCCAAGATCATTACATTACGTTTGGTGTGTTTGGTGTCATTGTAAAGCATTTTTCAAGCCTTTTCCAATAGTATGCTTTATATGCTATATAAGTTAAAACTGCAACTTTTCATTAAAACGCTTAAAAATAAATTTTCACACCTCCGCGCAAAAGCAGATATCAGCACACACTTGAGGGTTGGGGTGAGTTCGCAGCTCCGCGCACTAGCAGACCCGAGCGCACACTTGAGGGTAGGGGTGAGTTCCTAGGTGGGCTCGCCCAAGAGATAGCAAAGGGTCATGTCTTTCAGAAAACCAATGGAGGGAGGATCTTATAGAATACCTGACTCAGGCGCACACATACATACCGAGTATCCGTGCATATAAGTATTTAAAATTTTAAAATCAATTCAGCTAAACATGAAACTGATGTATTATAATCAGCCTATGTCCTATGTTCTAGATACTAGAAATATCTTAGAAACATGTTCTCAGAAAACAATTACTGCAACGTTACTTGTATCGCTTTTCTCCTTACTTACTGAAATCTAAAAAATCTGAAATTTGAATAAACAGCTTAAGCCATTGACTTATACTTGACTATGCACTTGACAATTTTATTATGGTGCGTCCATGAACGTATATCGGTTCTCCATATCGTTACATTTTATTACTTCTTTGAACACGTGCACTGATTTTAAAAACTATAATTTATGATTTTATGATTAGTTTATGATTTCTGTTCCAGAATCCATGCTGACTAAAAGGGCCGGAGGTTTGTGGGCGTTATAGTGGGCGTGGCCGGATGAAACCTTGTGGCAAGTTGAAGTGGAGTCTCTTAAATACGTATTCTTAAGCACAAGTTTGTAGCTCTTATAGTTTCCTCGGGTTTTGTGGGCGTTAGAGTGGGCGTGGCTTGATCGGACAAAACAGTTCGTATTGGGAGCACCATAAAAACCTACATACTTAATCCGAACTTTCTATCACTTATAGTTACCAGCACCAGCTTATCAGCTTTTCTAGAAAATGCGAAAAGTCTTTTGAGCCTTGTGTACGTATGGGAGGGTGTGGCCGGATAATAATACCACTATAAGATGCGCTAGACGGACGGATGCGAAGACAGACGGACATGGCTCAATCGTTTTCGGTATTGATCGGGTAAAAAATTTTAGGTATGATGAAAGATGAATGCACGGGAATTATTGAAAAGTACGACAAATTTGTTCTTCTTTGTTGGTTCTTTATTTGATGTTAAGGGAGCAGCAGTGGTGCTTGGAGGTCTTTGATTGATTGTGTCTTTACAATATTCTTTTTAGTCTAATTAAGGCTAAGTCTCATTGCTGCGCTGCTCGCAAGCGGCGGCAGAGAGATGGCTATCTATGTACTTATGTATGTAAACATATGACCTCTTATGTGAAGAGCGCGAAATGTATGCACATGCGGTTCGTTCATGCAATTATGCCGACGCTAGCACTTTCTGCGTGTGGCCAAAGCCATAGCGATCGGTTCATATTTCGGCCACTTGGGGCTTATGACCGGGACCATGAATTATGTAAACACTGCAACAAAGTGTTACAGTGCGTACCCTTTAAGAACTGGGTACAGTGGGTATTCAATATTAGTGCATACTACATCTTCCTCCTTTTGAAAAATAACGTAATATTATGAAGTTATTTTATTAATAATTTTTAGTTATAAAATGTTGTGTGTGAAACTATACTAAGTACAATTTATGAAATAAAAATTTTTAATCTATCTTTATGAACTGTTTGCTTCTTACTTTTATTATTTGTTATTACTATGTTATCTCTATCTCTTATATCCATTACTTTATACGGACCTGTGTATTTAGGATCTAACTTAGGACCTGTCTCGTTTTTTAGTAAAACTTGATCACCTACTGATATATCTGTATCTCTTACTTTCTGATCATATGGTATATAATAATAGTATATATACTGTTTCTGCACTATCTATGCTATTAAAGTGTTTCGGTAAATTACTTGTTTTACCAAATACTAGCTGATATGGACAATAAGTATGTACCATAGAGGGTGTCGTTTTGAAACACAAGACAAAATATTAAAGTTCCAAGTGTCTGGTGTTGGTGTGCTGTGGATGTTATGTTTTCCATTTTCAAATATTTGCACAAGTCATTTATAATTGAATTTTTGTATTCTGTTCCCATGTCCGTAATGAACGTCTTCATTGGACCGCACTTCAGAATAAATGATTCGAAAATTGCTTTAGCGACAGTATTTGCGTTATTATTTGCAACTGGTATGGCAACAAGATACATATTTATTGCCAATTTCTGATTTTGGTGTCGGTTATTGTTAAAGGAGTCTTTGTATGCAATGTAATTTTTTACTTCTGACATTTATGACATTTTCTTACGAAATCAGTTATATCTTTAGACATACTTTTCCAGTAATAATGTCTTCTTACCTTGGTTAAAGTTTTTGATATGCCACTGTGAACTCCTTGAATTGGATCATCATGAAATTTAGACAGAATAGCTTCTTTGTCCTTTAGACTTTTTATTTGGGTCACAGGGTTGAGTAGCGCTACTCTTAATGTTTTCAATATTTTATTGCCCATTAATTTGAAATTATCTATTGAAGTATGGTCAAAGATATTTTCCCACGGTGCCACTTTGATGATTTTATTTATACCGGCTTGCAGTTCAAGCCTTTGGAAAAATGGACCTAAGTCAAGCATTCCATTGGTATATAAATCGCTAACATCATATCTTGCAGTCATTTTCTTGCCATGTTTAAATAAACATAACATATCTTTTACATGCAATGTCACTATTTTACGTACTTCGTCATTACGTTCGGCTTAGAAGCTTTTTCAATAGTTTGCTTAGGCAATTCTATTTTTTATTTTCCGCGCGGATTTTCTGTCTACTTTGATATCTTGTTGTGACTTTATTGATATATTCAGTTATATATTGTAGATCTTTGATGGTTATTCTTGATAACGCATCAGCTACATAGTTGTCTTTTGCCTTCAGATATTCCACAGTGAAATTATATTCTTCCAGCTCAAATCGCATATGCGTTAGCTTAGAGCTTGGATTAATCATTGAAAACAGGAAAGTTAAAGGTCTATGATCAGTCTTGACAGTGAAATGTTTACCATAAACATATGGTCTGAAATAAGTTATTGCCCACTGAATTGCTGTAAATTCTTGTTCTGTTGTACTTTTATTACCTTCGCCCTTAGTAAACGATCTTGATGCATAAGCAACTGGAAGTTGAAGTCCATCATGGTTTTGAAATAAAACCGCTCCACATGCTTGCTTACTTGCATCCGTTATTATGCAAAACTCTTTGCTGAAATCTGGGTATTGTAATAAATAAATAAATAAAGTAAATTCGGATTTATTAATGCCGATTTAAGGTATTCTAGCAATCAGTTGTCCATTCGAATTTAACATATTTTTTACATAATCTTGTTATGTGACGAGAATATTCAGCAAAATTTTTTATGAAACGTCTATAATAATTGCAAAATGCAACGAATCTTCTAGCGCTGTCCGCATCATGAGGGACTGGGTAATTCTTGATGACGTCGTATTTTTTATGTCCCAGAAAAATGACTCCATGCATGAAAAATGAGCATTTTTCAGGCTGTAACTTAAGGTTGTATTCCCTACATTTCTCAAAAACATCAGTTAAGTTTTTAAGCATATGTTTTCCGGAACAACCTATAACTATTAAGTCCTCCATATAAAGGAATGCTTGTGAAGGTTCTAATCCAGAGAATGCAATAGTCATCATGCTCTGAAATTAATTAGGCGCTATTTTTAAACCGAAAGGTAATCGTGTGAAACGATAAGAGCCATTGCTCGTTGAAAATGACGTTATATCTCGTGAACTTTTTTCAAGTTCAATTTGATGAAAGCCAGACATTAAGTCCAGCCATCAGATATATTTCGCTCTTCCTTGTTGATCCAAAATATCATCAATTCTAGGTAGCGGGAATTTATCCAAAAACAGTTTTTTAGTAATCTGACGTATCAGATCCGGGGAGTGATTTCTTCGGAACTAATAACAGTGGGCTATTATAGGCTGATACAGACGGTTCTACTATTTTATTGTCTATTAGTTTTTGTACCTGTATGTTAATTTCATCGTTTTTACTAGGTGGACTTCAATAATTTTTTATGTAAACCGGTTTATCATCCTTCAACCTTAGCTTTTGCTTGTAGAAATTGTTTGTAATTATTAATTCGGTTTCGAGTTCGAATATATTACTGTACTGTGTGCATAAATCAGTTAATTTTTGCCTGAACTGAGGTGAACAATTTTTGGATAATTGAGACAGTTTCTATTATAACTTTTATTTATTTGTTATATTTAGGCCAGTAAATAAACACTATTTATTGAAAACTCAACCGCGTGTTTATTCACCCTCTTCAACAGCTTTTTAGGTTATTATTAGTTATGTGCTTAAGATTCGATGCTATCGTACTATCGATATGATATTTCAAGGGCCCTCTGACTTGGCGGGTAATTTTGAATTAGAAACATTTATCTTCAACACTTTCTCTTGTGAGAATTCAAAATTCTAAACTTAAGACTTCTGACTATATAAAGTGAAAATAAATGGTATTTTTTCTCCTTCAGAAGAGTCCAATCCTGTTGCAAAGAATCCGCAGACGAGTATTGAGGATCGGCTTCGTCATCATATCAGCGTGTTGTTCCTCAGTCGGGATTTGTTCGATCCCAAATTCTCCCTCAGCAATTCTGTCCCTGATAAAGAAATGCTTGTTGCCTATGTGCTTGGTCCTGCGATGGAATTCGGGGTTTTGGGCCAGTCTCATGGCAGCAGCATTATCGAACTAGAGAATCGCGGTTCGGTCCAATCTGTCGATTTCCCGGAACAATCTCTTTTGCCAAATTATTTCTTTTGCAGCTTCATTTCCTGCTACGATCTTAGCCTCAGTAGTAAAAATGGCCACCATAGCCTGCCTTTGACTTTTCCATGATATGGCTCCTGAAGCAAACATGATGATGATCCCTGATGTAGATCTTCCGGTCTTAGTACAGCCACTTAAGTCAGCATCGCTGTAGCATTCGAGGATTCCCTTCTTCTGTATCCAATAGACTATCCCAACGTTGATTGTACCGGAAATGTAACGGAAAACCCTCTTCACTTGAACAATGTTTTCTTTTGCAGGATTTTCAATGCTGAAAGACAAGTCTGGCCTAGTTCCAAGCATGACGTACATGAGGGTTCCGATGACTTGGCGATAAGGGAACGCAGTCGTCTCTGATTCTTTCCCTGCTGTCGTAATTTCCAAATTCTTGAGAAGTGGGGTTGAAACAGCTTTACAATCCGTGAATCTGAATCGCTCCAAAATCCTTGTGGCATATTTGACTAATTTTTAGTCTATTTTCTTGTTTCTTGATTTCAAGTCCCAAGAAGCACTCAGCCTTGCTTTAGACAATTTTGAACTCTGATTTTAGCTCGTCCAAAAATGCTTCAAAATCTTCCATATCTGTTGCTGCGGAGAGTCCGTCATCTACGTAAACAATGAGTAGAATCTTTTTGCCATTTCTGTCCCTGATGTAGAGACATGGATCTGCCTCGCTGACTTTGAAATTGTGTTTCCGCAGGAAACCTCCGAAGCGTTATTGCCAACATCTCGGCCCTTGCTTAAGCCCGTAGAGACTCTTCTTCAATCTGCAAACAAGCCCCTGTCTTTGCTCGTATCCCTCAGGTTGTTGCATGTAAGTCTCCTTGTCGTCCAATTCACCGTATAGAAAAGCTGTCGAGACGTCAAACTGGACCAAAAACATATTATTTTTGGATGCAACGCTCAACACTGAGCGGATTGTTTCCATTCTTGCGACAGAGCTAAAAGTTTGGTCGTAATCAATCCCTCGTCTCTGGGCGAATCCTTTGATGACCAAGCGAGCTTTGTATTTGTCGATACTTCCGTCGGGGTGGGTTTTGACTCGATAGACCCACTTGCACGGAAGTGCTTTCGATCCTCTGGGGAGTCTTGTCAAGTCCCAAGTTTCATTCTGATGTAAGGAATCAATTTCCCTGTCCATTGCCTTTCTCCACTCGACGTTGCTGTTGATGGCTTCATGGAAGGAATCTGGACTCTCCAGCACAAAATTCTCGGCTGCTGCTACGTAGTCATCCAGATGCTCCGGTCTCCTCAACTTCGAACGATCCCTCAACCGCATTGATTGCATTTTTCTCTTGTTGTTTTCTTCTTCGAAAAAGCTTGTTTCTACTCCGGTTTCGTAACTGCTTTCGCTTCCTGTTTCGGCTGTGTCTTCTTTCAAGTCTTGTTCCTGAAGTGTGTCTTCGTCCTCGCTCTTGTGCAAGTCCGCGTCTTCTTCTTCCTTGTCTTCATCCTCGCTCTGGTGCAAGCTCACGTCTTCTTCTTCCTTATTTTCTACGACGTCCTTGGATTCAAAATCTTGAAAAGGTAGGTCGACGCCTGGTTCACAATTGCTGAATTTCTCTTGAAATTTTACGTCCCTCGACACGACTACTTTGTGCTTCCTGGTAAGTAAATACGATATCTCTCATCGCCGTCGTAACCCACCAGGTACCCCTTTTCAGCTTTTTCGTCCATCTTCTTCCTTTTTTGGCATGGAATGTGAACATAGCACGTCGATCCTACGATTCGAAGGTGTTTGATTCTTGGTTTCTTGCCCAGCCAAAGTTGGTTAGGGCTCAAACCCTTCAATGAAGATTTGCCCGTCCTATTGAGAACGTAGACTGCTGTGCTGACCAACTCGGCCCAAATTGCTTCTGGAAATTTTATTTCTGTATTAGAATACTTGAAAGTTCTCGCCATTTTGACTATCGTTCGATTCTCTCTCTCGACACCACCGTTTTGTTCTGGAGTATAGAGAGCGGTGAGTCGAAAAGTTATACCAGCTTCCTGAAGAGTTTATCTTACTCCTGCACAGTCGAATTCTCCTCCATTGTCGCTCAGGAATTCCCGAATTGTGTGCCCTTGTTGCTTGGCGTGAGAAACCATGTGTCGCAGCACGTCCTTGACCTCTGACTTCTGCTTGACGATGTACCCGTATCGAAACCTGGTGAAATGATCCTTAAAAACTACCAAATACCTCTTCTTCTGAAAAGAATCCTCAAATGGGCCGCAAACATCGCCTGACATCAGTTCCCCTGGCATCATCGCTGGTTTCCTCGTTCCAAATGGCAATCGATGCGCCTTTCAAAGGATGCAAGGCTCGCAAAAGCTACTCTCAATCTTGATTTGAATGCCCACTTCTCTTTTGAGCATGTCCTTGATGTGATTCTTGTCCTGATGTCCCCACCTCTCGTGGTAGAGTTGGAGAATTGAAGTTCCTGAAGTTGCGACGTTGACATCGACGTTTCGTTCTGGAAGTATGGGCTCGATCGCTGCTCTGTAGAGTGTTCCTCCAACTTCTCTGGCTCCAACGAGGACAATCTTGTCGTTTATTTTGAGGGTGCACTCGGTTGCTGACGACTCAAAACGACTACTTGGATTATTGTCTTGGGCAGCCAAAACAGAAAACAGGTTCTTCATTATATTGGGAACAAACCATACATTTTTCAAAGAAAGAAAAAGAATTTTTCCATTGACAATCGTTTTGACTTTGATTGTGCCCTGGCCCAAAGCTGACAAGGTTTCATTTCCAGCTGCTCTGATCCAACTCGGATTCTCAAACTTCTCAAAATGCTCGAAATACTTCGCAGTCTTCACAACGTGTTTTGTTGTGTTTCCATTGACAATCGTTTTGACTTTGATTGTGCCCTGGCCCAAAGCTGACAAGGTTTCATTTCCAGCTGCTCTGATCCAACTCGGATTCTCAAACTTCTCAAAATGCTCGAAATACTTCGCAGTCTTCACAACGTGTTTTGTTGTGTTTCCATTGACAATCGTTTTGACTTTGATTGTGCCCTGGCCCAAAGCTGACAAGGTTTCATTTCCAGCTGCTCTGATCCAACTCGGATTCTCAAACTTCTCAAAATGCTCGAAATACTTCGCAGTCTTCACAACGTGTTTTGTTGCACCGTTGTCTATCCACCAGTCGACCTCTGAGTTTGGCTCTGCTGCAAACACGCTATTGTGGACTGAGACGAGAGTTAACGTTGGTTCTGCACAATTTCCTTGTGCAGCATTCTGGTAGCTCGGCTTCGGACGTCCATACTTCTTCCATTTTATGCAGTTCCTGATCCAGTGTCCCTTTTTCTTGCAATAGCGGCAGGTATCTAATCTCCGACTAGATGCTCCTGAATCCTGACGATGCTCCTTTTTTGGTATGGTAGAAAAATCCTCCTGGCTTTCCTTTTCGTCACTTTCTTTTGTTCTAAAATTTCTCTCAAACATGACAATTTGATTAGTTAACTCGTCGAAAGTCTTTTCTTCTTCTTTTGTCAAGAGCATCCAACTTTGACGGTTTTTGGCAAAATATGTAGCGTTTTACAAACAAAGCTGAAAGCTTCAAAGCTTGATTTAAATCGTTCCATAGACTACGCAATTTTGCTATGTGGGTTGATACATCGTTACCTGGATTCCAAGAGAAAGCGAAAAACTCGTTGCATATCCTGAATACCTGGACCTTCGCTGTTGCTTCAAACTTATTTTTCAGAGCTTCCCACGTATCGTGTGCTGTATCCTTGTCCATGATCTTCTGGTACACTGAGTCCGTGACCGCAGTGGTAATCATGGATTTTGCATAGCTCTTGGCCTTACGAAAAAAGTCGCTCTTCTCCCTGTGTTTCTTTGCATCTTCTGTTGAGGCACCTTCTGGCAATGGATCCGGTTTGACTATCTTTCCTTCCAACGCGTCGAGAGCACCGTCGTGATAATCTATCAGGTCCCGAATTTTTCTTTTCCAAATCGGCCAATCGGTCGCATCTGAGAGCTTCGTGACGTGCTTCGCCAAATCCATCGTAATCGAGCAAAATGTTCCCTTTTTTCTTTTACTTTAAACTGAACAAAACGTTCCTGGCTCCATAACCTATTATAACTTTTATTTATTTTTTATTTAGGCCAGTAAATAAACAATATTTATTGAAAACTCAACCGCGTGTTTATTCACCCTCTTCAACAGATTTTTAGGTTATTATTAGTTATGTGTTTATGATTCGATAGTATCGTACTATCGATATGATATTTCAAGGGCCCTCTGACTTGGCGGGTTATTTTGAATTAGAAACATTTATCTTCAACACTTTCCCTTGTGAGAATTCAAAATTCTAAACTTAAGACTTATGACTATATAAAGAGAAAATAAATGGTGTTTTTCTCCTTCAGAAGAGTCCAATCCTGTTGCAAAGAATCCGGAGACGAGTATTGAGGATCGGCTTCGTCATCATATCAGCGAGTTGTTCCTCAGTCGGGATTTGTTCGATCCCAAATTCTCCCTCAGCAATTCTGTCCCTGATAAAGAAATGCTCGGGTCTTGTGGGCGTTAGAGTGGGCGTGGCTTGATCGGACAAAACAGTTCGTATTGGGAGCACCATAAAAACCTACATACTTAATCCGATTGTGTCTTTACAATATTCTTTTTAGTCTAATTAAGGCTAAGTCTCGTTGCTGCGCTGCTCGCAAGCGGCGGCAGAGAGACGGCTATCTATGTACTTATGTATGTAAACATATGACCTCTTATGTGAAGAGCGCGAAATGTATGCACATGCGGTTCGTTCATGCAATTATGCCGACGCTAGCACTTTCTGCGTGTGGCCAAAGCCATAGCGATCGGTTCATATTTCGGCCACTTGGGGCTTATGACCGGGACCATGAATTATGTAAACACTGCAACAAAGTGTTACAGTGCGTACCCTTTAAGAACTGGGTACAGTGGGTATTCAATATTAGTGCATACTACATCTTCCTCCTTTATTAATAATTTTTAGTTATAAAATGTTGTGTGTGAAACTATACTAACGTAATATTATGAAGTTATTTTATTAATAATTTTTAGTTATAAAATGTTGTGTGTGAAACTATACTAAGTACAATTTATGAAATAAAAATTTTTAATCTATCTTTATGAACTGTTTGCTTCTTACTTTTATTATTTGTTATTACTATGTTATCTCTATCTCTTATATCCATTACTTTATACGGACCTGTGTATTTAGGATCTAACTTAGGACCTGTCTCGTTTTTTAGTAAAACTTGATCACCTACTGATATATCTGTATCTCTTACTTTCTGATCATATGGTATATAATAATAGTATATATACTGTTTCTGCACTATCTATGCTATTAAAGTGTTTCGGTAAATTACTTGTTTTACCAAATACTAGCTGATATGGACAATAAGTATGTACCATAGAGGGGGTCGTGTTGAAACACAAGACAAAATATTGAAGTTCCAAGTGTCTGGTGTTGGTGTGCTGTGGATGTTATGTTTTCAATTTTCAAATATTTGCACAAGTCATTTATAATTGAATTTTTGTATTCTGTTCCCATGTCCGCAATGAACGTCTTCATTGGACCGCACTTCAGAATAAATGATTCGAAAATTGCTTTAGCGACAGTATTTGCGTTATTATTTGCAACTGGTATGGCAACAAGATACATATTCATTGCCATTTTCTGATTTTGGTAGTAGACCAACAATGTCCACTATTGCTCTGTCGAAAGCGTTTATTGGTGTGTCGGTTATTGTTAAAGGAGTCTTTGTATGCAATGTAATTTTTTACTTCTGACATTTATGACATTTTCTTACGAAATCAGTTATATCTTTAGACATACTTTTCCAGTAATAATGTCTTCTTACCTTGGTTAAAGTTTTTGATATGCCACTGTGAACTCCTTGAATTGGATCATCATGAAATTTAGACAGAATAGCTTCTTTGTCTTTTAGACTTTTTATTTGGGTCACAGGGTTGAGTAGCGCTACTCTTAATGTTTTCAATATTTTATTGCCCATTAATTTGAAATTATCTATTGAAGTATGGTCAAAGATATTTTCCCACGGTGCCACTTTGATGATTTTATTTATACCGGCTTGCAGTTCAAGCCTTTGGAAAAATGGACCTAAGTCAAGCATTCCATTGGTATATAAATCGCTAACATCATATCTTGCATTCATTTTCTTGCCATGTTTAAATAAACATAACATATCTTTTACATGCAATGTCACTATTTTACGTACTTCGTCATTACGTTCGGCTTAGAAGCTTTTTCAATAGTTTGCTTAGGCAATTCTATTTTTTATTTTCCGCGCGGATTTTCTGTCTACTTTGATATCTTGTTGTGACTTTTATGACGCCCGGGGCGCATAAAAAAGAGGATAAGATATAAAAATTAGGAATAGCCATGGAGTCAAATAATGAAGTATTTAGGATAATTTGTCATAGTTGTAAGGACAGTCAAATAATGAAGTATTTAGGATAATTTGTTATAGTTGTAAGGAGAGTCAAATAATGAAGTATTTAGGATAATTTGTTCATAGTTATAAGGAGAGAAAAGACACTGAAATAGTCGCTGTTGAGTTATTAAATAAATAAGATTTGAATTTGAATGCGCGGGCGCGCCTTAGTGAACCACGATCGGTCACACCACCGGGCCGAACGGTCACACTACAGAAAGGGATTTTCGGGAACGGGCACACTGGCGGCACCCACCGGGTATATAAGGAGGACCAGTTTCTGGTAAGAGTCACTTGTGCGGTGGATCTCACCCAGGTAAGATCAGCCCTCTCCCGCAGTTGGGCACCCTCACCAGCACTAGTCACTTTTTGGGTCAGATTTAGCCTCAGGCTAAATCTAATAAATTCGACCTTGGTCATACCGAGGGAGCACTGCCATCGGCCATTCGCCGATGCTTGCCGCAGCAGATCCACGGGATCACTGCCAGGCACTGTCGCAACAGCCTTACCCGGCTTTGCGTCTCTTACGCGTCGGACCTTCAGGGCCTCGCGTCATCTCTCGCAAGAGTCCCACAGGGATTTTGCGTCTCTTACGCGTCGGACCTTCAGGGCCTCGCGTCATCTCTCGCAGGAGTCCCACAGGGATTTTGCGTCTCTTACGCGTCGGACCTTCAGGGCCTCGCGTCATCTCTCGCAAGAGTCCCACAGGGATTTTGCATCTCTTACGCGTCGGACCTCAAAAGGCCTCGTGTCATCTCTCACCCGAGACCCACTGGGTTTCTAGTCATTCTTTTATCATACCGATTCCATAATCTTTTCCTCATCACATTCACACTCGCTCGCGTAACCGGCCCTCGGGCCGTCACCCATTATCTCGTTTCCATTTGTCTCTTCTTTCTTTAGCTAGCGGATCGCCCAGACGGTCAGGCCCTGTGCCCAAACGGCCTCCCCCTCGGCACCCTCCGGAGCATCGGACACCCGACTACCCTCCCTCGGAAGCTCTCCTTCCTGGCCCCGCAGACCGCCCGGCGATGACCCGCCGAAACCTTGTAAAATAACTCTGTAACCCTAGAAATGAAATAAACAACTAAGATATAATCTAACTTAACCGAACCAGCTGCGTCCTTACTCTGGGTGGAACCTTCTTTTCTAGCAACCACGCCTGACATCAAACTAAATGTTGGAACGAACTGCTGGTATCCGGTGAACCGTCCCAGGCACCCCGAAGCAGGACCGTTACATGGCGCCCGAACAGTTTGAAGTGGTTGCAGGAAAAAGGACACTAAGAGAGTAATGTCGAGCTGGGTATACCAGGCTACAAAAGCAGAGCTGGTAGAATACGCGAGTGAATTCGGCGTAGACCCAAGCGGATGATCACGGGAGCTAAGACAAAGCAAAGGGAGCAAAGCACACAGACGAGATCAGGACAAGATTAATGGAGGTATCAAGCAAGTACAAGAAGATGGAAATACCGGGTGGAGGGGCCCAGGTCGAGCCGGACAGCAAAAGGACAGCCACGAAAGAGGAGACACAGAGCATGGGAGACAGGAGGAAAGTGGAATCTCTGGACAGAGTAAGAAGTTGGGGAATACGATACCAGGGCACATCCAACCCACTGGAGTTCCTAGGCAAGATGGAAGAATGGGCCATAGGATATGGCATAGACAAGGACGAGTTGGTACAAACGATGCCTTTTATCTTGGAAGGCGCCGCAGAAGACTGGTGGAATACGACGCCAAATCGGGTAAGAACATGGGAAGAATTGAGAGGGGAACTCCTAGAGTACTTCCTACCACCAAGGTACCAGGAGCAACTGGATTTAAAAATCGGACAACTCCGGCAGAAAGAAGGGGAACCCACTCGGGCATATGAAATGGAGCTGAGGAAGCTGATGAGATTCACCGGTTACTCAGAAAAAGAAAAACTGGATATGATATACAAGAACTGTCGGAGCAAAATAAAGCTTTATGCACGAAGATCAGGTTTTGCATCACTGACAGAGTTCCTAACACTAGCAGAGGAGGTGGAGGAAATTGAGGCGACGGAAAGTCAGGATCACCCGGCAGAGACAAGGAGCCACGGACTAAGGCCGGAGATCTGTATGAGGTGTGGAGGAACGGGACACGCCACAAGGGCGTGCGGCAACCCTCCAAGGTTATTCTGCTGGGTGTGCGGGAGAAACGAGCGGAGGACAACCGAATGTTGTACAGCCCGGCCGGACGTCAACAGGAGGCTGGAGCAGGCGACTCTGGCAGTACAGGACCGAGCACTAGGACCGGCAGGAAGAGGAGGGATAAGCTACGATGGATTCCAGGCAACGGCAGAGGTAAGGATCGGAACGAAAAGGGCGAAGGGAATAGTGGACACCGGGGCATCAAGAAGCGTGATCGACCAGGGAGGTTATCGAAACCTAAGGAAGCAGGGTAAATGGAACGAGGCGAGGGAGGAAATAACCCTGGCAAACGGAGCAAGGCAAAAGGTAATGGGGAGTTTCGCCACGCTCGTCCAGTTCGGGAGCAAGCGATTCAAGCTAAGTTTCTTGATCCTGGACCAAGTGACAGGAGGAATGCTGCTGGAGATGGACTTCTTGGCAAAAGTAGGAACGATAATACGATGCGACCATCAGGAAATAACCATCAGAGAGCCTCAGGAGGAACAAAAACGGAAACAGCGGGAGGAAGCAGGAATAAAAACGGAGCCATCCGAGGAGGAGATCCGGACATTCCTGGAGGAACAAATGATGGTGTTTGAAAGGATGAAGGGATGCAGTACGATCGCAACACACACAATATACATGAAGGACGAAATACCAGTGAAACAACGCTATTACCCGCGCAGCCCAAAACAGCAAGCCATTATAAACGAACAGGTGGATGAACTATTGGACCAGGGGCTGATAGAACCCTCACGAAGCTCATACAGCGCGCCGGTAATCTTGGTACGGAAGAAAAACAACGAATGGAGAATGTGTGGACTACAGGTTACTAAACGAGAAAACGGAGAAAGACGCATACCCGGTACCAAGGATGGATTTCATATTAAACCAACTCCGGGAGGCCAAGTTCATTAGCACAATCGACCTGAAGGCAGGGTATTGGCAAATACCAATGGACGAGGATAGTAAGCAGTACACTGCATTTACGGTACCAGGACGAGGGCTGTTCCAATGGAAGGTGATGCCATTTGGTCTCACCACGGCACCGGCAACGTTCCAAAGAGCCCTGGATACCATCATAGGGCCAGAAATGGAGCCGTTTGCATTCGCATATCTGGATGACATCGTGGTAATTGGAAGGAATAAGCGGGAGCACCTGGAGAAGCTACAGGAGGTGTTTAGGCGGCTCCAAGAAGCGAACCTAAAAATCAACGCGGAAAATGCCATTTCTTTCAAAAAGAGCTAAGGTATCTGGGACATATCGTGACCGATCAAGGAATACAGACAGACCCGGATAAAGTGGCAGCCATAAAGGGAACTACCAACGCCAGGCACAACCAAGGAAGTCCACAGCTTTTTGGGAATGGCGTCATGGTACAGGAAATTTATACCGGGGCTCTCGGAACAGGCAGACCCACTCCAAGAACTAATACGGAAAGGGAGAAAGTTCGACTGGCAACCTCGACATCAGGCAGCATTTGATCAAATAAAGACCAGCTTAACACGGGCACCGGTGTTAGCATGTCCCGATTTCACTAGGCAGTTCGTGTTACAAACGGACGCCAGCGACTTCGGGATAGGGGCAGTGCTGACGCAGGAGAACCCAGAAGGGGAACGAGTGATAGCATATGCGAGCAGGAGGTTGAACCAAGCGGAGCGGAACTACAGTGCCACGGAAAAAGAATGTCTCGCTATATATTGGAGTATCCACAAATACAGGATGTACTTGGAAGGGTACAGGTTCGTAGTAATAACCGACCATCAAGCACTCAGATGGCTAAATTCGATTGAAAGCCCTTCGGGCAGAGTGGCAAGGTGGGCATTAGGCTTGCAACCGTTTCAATTCGAAGTAAGATACCGCAAGGGAAAACTGAACGCCGTAGCAGACGCATTATCTCGCGCGCCACCAGTCGAGGTAAAAATGGCACGAACAGGACCGGGCTGGCTAGAAAAGAAATACAAGGAATGCCAGGAGAACCCGGGAGACGAGGAATATAGGATCGAGGGCGGAAGATTGTACAAACAGGGCTCCAAGAAGGGAAACCTTAACCCCTGGAAGCTGTGCGTCGCGGAGAAGAGGGTACAGGCGGTATTACGAGAGAACCACTGCCAGGGAGGCGGCAGGCCACCTAGGGATATTCAAAACACTCAGGAGGGTCACGAAGCAGTATTTCTGGCCGGGTATGAAGAAGGACATCGTAACCTTTGTGAAGACATGCGAAACCTGTCAGCAGTACAAGACGTCGCAACAACTCCCAGCGGGACAGATGCTGACAAAGATCGCCGAGGCTCCATGGGAAACCGTATGTGTGGATTTTGTGGGCCCACTACCAAGGACACGACACGGGAATACTATTTTGGTAGTAATCGTAGATAAATTTTCAAAGTGGGTAGAATTAACGGCGGACACGTTCCTGAAGGTATTCCGGGAAAAGGTGATAGCAAGGATTGGAGCCCCTAAGATCCTGATATCTGACAACGGAGTACAATTCACCGGCAGGAAGACCAAGACAGCTATGGAACACTGGGGAATAAAACAGCAATTCACCGCGCCGTACACACCGCAGCAAAACCCGACCGAGCGCACGAACCGCACAGTGAAAACCATGATAGCGGAATTGACAGGAGGGGAACAAACTCGCGTATAACAGCAGCACCTCGGAGTCAACGGGGCATAGCCCGGCACAATTACTCTATGGAAAAGAGCTGCGGTTGCCCGGAGCACTGTTCGACAAAGTTACGAAAGGCTCCGGTCTGGTGCTGGAATCGGTTCCCGAAAGATGGGAACGACTGAAGAATACCAGGTCGGAAGCTTACAGGAATATGGAAGACGCCGCGGAAAACCAGAAACGACACTATGACCTACGGAAAAGGGTATGGAAGCCCAAAATAGGGCAATTAGTGTGGTGCAGAACACACTTCCTATCTAGTGCGATAGACAAGTTTAACGCAAAGTTAGCGCCAAAATACGACGGGCCATGGGAGGTACGAGGTTTTCCGTCACCGGTAATAGCAGAGTTAAGGAAGCAGGGGGGCACAATTAAAAAACGGGCATACTTGGGGGATTTAAAAGAATGCCACAGTAACACTAACCCGGGCAAATCGAACCCCAATAACCGTAGTAACCAAACTACCGCTCTCATCATTTCAGGAAACATGGACAAATTCCAAAATTCAAAAGAGCGGTTCCGGGAGCATAGTGCCCAACTGCAACGGGCCGCCAAGAGGGCCAAAATAATACCAGCACGGGCCGCCGGACCCGAGATAAGGATCCGAACGGCACCCACACGGCCAGGGGTCCGGCGCAAGGTGGCCGAGGGAAGTCCGGCAAGGGAAGAACACCAGGGCCGGGGCACGACCGACGACGAGGCGCCGTCAGGAAGAGTCGAGAGGGCGGCAGGCCCCGACGATCACACCAACGAGACAAGAGACAACTCCCCGGACCGAGACGTACTACAGTGCTGCGTCTCGGAAGGTTCGGGGGGGTAGACCACCGGGCTGCTCCAGGAAGAAGAAACAATAGTAAATAACTGGGGGTGGACGGTCCCAGCAGGGGTCGTCCTCCGGCCAGCAACGGTGGAACAAATTCTGGACAGATGGAGAAGGAAGCCCAGGGGCAAACAGCAGAGCCTGTTGGTGCCGGAAGGGGCACGAACGTGGAATGTGCTCTTCGGCAGAGGCCGAAGAGTCACTATCCGACAGGCGAGCCGAAGGCAGCCGGAGGAGGCCCGTCGACCGGACACCACAGGAGGGCAGCGACGTGGGGACGATATGAGAGACGTCGAGTGGCAGATCCAGGCGGGAGTCCTCCTGCTCCCAACCACCCAGGCCCACATCCGGGAGCGTTGGGCCGGGTTGCGGTTTGGACAGCACCGCAGCGTCCTGGTGTCCAATGGGGATGTCACCCTCCAGGTCATCTTCGGGCAAGGCCGCCGCATCATGATCCGGCCCCACACGCCAGCCGCCCATAAAAACGGGGGGGTAGTATGACGCCCGGGGCGCATAAAAAAGAGGATAAGATATAATAGCCATGGAGTCAAATAATGAAGTATTTAGGATAATTTGTCATAGTTGTAAGGAGAGTCAAATAATGAAGTATTTAGGATAATTTGTTATAGTTGTAAGGAGAGTCAAATAATGAAGTATTTAGGATAATTTGTTCATAGTTATAAGGAGAGAAAAGACACTGAAATAGTCGCTGTTGAGTTATTAAATAAATAAGATTTGAATTTGAATGCGCGGGCGCGCCTTAGTGAACCACGATCGGTCACACCACCGGGCCGAACGGTCACACTACAGAAAGGGATTTTCGGGAACGGGCACACTGGCGGCACCCACCGGGTATATAAGGAGGACCAGTTTCTGGGAAGAGTCACTTGTGCGGTGGATCTCACCCAGGTAAGATCAGCCCTCTCCCGCAGTTGGGCACCCTCACCAGCACTAATCACTTTTTGGGTCAGATTTAGCCTCAGGCTAAATCTAATAAATTCGACCTCGGTCATACCGAGGGAGCACTGCCATCGGCCATTCGCCGATGCTTGCCGCAGCAGATCCACGGGATCACTGCCAGGCACTGTCGCAACAGCCTTACCCGGCTTTGCGTCTCTTACGCGTCGGACCTTCAGGGCCTCGCGGCATCTCTCGCAAGAGTCCCACAGGGGTTTTGCATCTCTTACGCGTCGGACCTCAAGGGCCTCGCGTCATCTCTCGTAAGAGTCCCACAGGGACTTTGCATCTCTTACGCGTCGGACCTCAAGGGCCTCGCGTCATCTCTCGTAAGAGTCCCACAGGGACTTTGTGTCTAGTTCGCGTCGGACCTTAAGGGCCTCGCGTCATCTCTCGCAAGGGTCCCACAGGGACTTTGCATTTCTTACGCTTCGGACCTCAAGGGCCTCGCGTCCTCTCTCGCAAGAGTCCCACAGGGACTTTGCAGTTCTTACGCGACGGACCCCAAGGGCCGCGCATCATCTCTAGCAACAGCCCTACCGGGGCTTTGCATCGCTCACACGTCGGATCCAAAGGGCCTCGTGTCATCTCTCACCCGAGACCCACTGGGTTTCTAGTCATTCTTTTATCATACCGACTCCATAATCTTTTCCTCATCACATTCACACTCGCTCGCGTAACCGGCCCTCGGGCCGTCACCCATTCTCTCGTTTCCATTTTGTCTCTTCTTTTTTTAGCTAGCGGATCGCCCAGACGGTCAGGCCCTGCTCCCAAACGGCCACCCGTCTACCCTCCCTCGGAAGCTCTCCCTCCTGGCCCCGCAGACCGCCCGGCGACGACCCGCCGAACCTTGTAAAATAACTCTGTAACCCTAGAAATGAAATAAACAATTGAGATATAATCTAACTTAACCGAACCAGCTGCGTCCTTACTCTGGGTGGAACCTTCTTTTCTAGCAACCACGCCTGACATCAAACTAAATGTTGGAACGAACTGCTGGTATCCGGTGAACCGTCCCAGGCACCCCGAAGCAGGACCGTTACACTTTATTGATATATTCAGTTATATATTGTAGATCTTTGATGGTTATTCTTGATAACGCATCAGCTACATAGTTGTCTTTTGCCTTCAGATATTCCACAGTGAAATTATATTCTTCCAGCTCAAATCGCATGTGCGTTAGCTTAGAGCTTGGATTAATCATTGAAAACAGGAAAGTTAAAGGTCTATGATCAGTCTTGACAGTGAAATGTTTACCATAAACATATGGTCTGAAATACGTTATTGCCCACTGAATTGCTGTAAATCATAAGCAACTGGAAGTTGAAGTCCATAATGGTTTTGAAATAAAACCGCTCCACATGCTTGCTTACTTGCATCCGTTATTATGCAAAACTCTTTGCTGAAATCTGGGTATTGTAATAAATAAATAAAGTAAATTCGGATTTATTAATGCCGATTTAAGGCATTCTAGCAATCAGTTGTCCATTCGAATTTAACATATTTTTTACATAATCTTGTTATGTGACGAGAATATTCAGCAAAATTTTTTTAGAAACGTCTATAATAATTGCAAAATGCAACGAATCATCTAGCGCTGTCCGCATCATGAGGGACTGGGTAATTCTTGATGACGTCGTATTTTTTATGTCCCAGAAAAATGACTCCATGCATGAAAAATGAGCATTTTTCAGGATGTAACTTAAGGTTGTATTCCCTACATTTCTCAAAAACATCAGTTAAGTTTTTAAGCATATGTTTTCAGGAACAACCTATAACTATTATCATCTATTATTATCATCCATATAAAGGAATGCTTGTGAAGGTTCTAATCCAGAGAATGCAATAGTCATTATGCTCTGAAATGAATTAGGCGCTATTTTTAAACCGAAAGGTAATCGTGTGAAACGATAAGAGCCATTGCTCGTTGAAAATGACGTTATATCTCGTGAACTTTTTTCAAGTTCAATTTGATGAAAGCCAGACATTAAGTCCAGCCATCAGAAATATTTCGCTCTTCCTAGTTGATCCAAAATATCATCAATTCTAGGTAGCGGGAATTTATCCAAAAACAGTTTTTTAGTAATCTGACGATAGTCAATTACTAATCGCCATTTTTTCGTATCAGATCCGGGGAGTGATTTCTTCGGAACTAATAACAGTGGGCTATTATAGGCTGATACAGACGGTTCTACTATTTTATTGTCTATTAGTTTTTGTACCTGTATGTTAATTTCATCGTTTTTACTAGGTGGACTTCAATAATTTTTTATGTAAACCGGTTCATCATCCTTCAACCTTAGCTTTTGCTTGTAGAAATTGTTTGTAATTATTGATTCGGTTTCGAGTTCGAATATATTACTGTACTGTGTGCATAAATCAGTTAATTTTTGCCTGAACTGGGGTGAACCATTTTTGGATAATTGAGGCAGTTTCTATTATAACTTTTATTTATTTGTTATTTAGGCCAGTAAATAAACACTATTTATTGAAAACTCAACCGCGTGTTTATTCATCCTCTTCAACAGCTTTTTAGGTTATTATTAGTTATGTGTTTATGATTCGATACTATCGTACTATCGATATGATATTTCAAGGGCCCTCTGACTTGGCGGGTAATTTTGAATTAGAAACATTTATCTTCAACAGTTTCTTCTCTATTTTCTGGATTGTTTTGAACTATGTCATAGTACTGGTTGTATTCAGTAATCGGACAAATGCATTTTTGGTTGTTGCGACTGTGTTCGCAACATAAATGACATGTTGAATTTCCTGATAAGGTATTAGTATACTTTTCTCATCTGATGATAGATGAATCTCTCGGACCATTTGGGATCTTGCTGGTAGAATTATGGAATTATTACCAGAACTGTGTGTTATTGGAATATAAATTGGAAAATTAAAATTATTTGGTCTTAGGATAAACCAATCTTCATTATGATTGAAGTCTAGTTGACAATTGAATTTCTTTATGAAATCAATGCCTATTATTCCATCACATGGTGCACGCAAATCTACTATATGAAAATCGTGTGGAATTATATATTTATCTGTTTGTATCTACAGGGAAGTTAAGCCTTTTGATTGAATTAGTTCTTGGCCTATGCCTTGAATATTTATTTTATTATCTTCCTGAATATCACAAAGGATATCAGAATTTTCTTTTAAAATTGATATGTCTGCACCAGTGTCAATTAAGAATACAAGTTTTCTGTTGGTTTCTGTATTCGTGAAGTTTACAAATATATTAAGACTAAGATTGATGGTGTGAACATTGTGATTTACTGTTGAGTATCTGAAGGGTGAGAGTTTCCTGAATTATTCTGGGCAATTCTCACAGAATTATTTGTATTATTATACCCGTTACTCGTAGAGTAAAAGGGTATACTAGATTCGTTGAAAAGTATGTAACAGATAGAAGGAAGCTTTTGCGACCCTATAAAGTTTATATATTCTTGATCAGGATCAATAGCGAAGTCGATTGAGCCATGTCCGTCTGTCCGTCCGTCCGTCCGTCCGTATGAACGCTGAGATCTCAGGAACTATAGCAGATACAAAGTTGAGATTAAGCATAAAGATTCTTGAGGTCCCGGGACAGCGCAAGTTTATTACAGCATCCTGCCACGCCCACTCTAACGCCCACAAATCGCCAAAAACTAAAATTGCTGAAATCTCAGGAACTATTGCAGTTAGAAAGTTAAAATTCGAAAAGTATAATCTTTAAATGGCAGCGCATCTTATAGTGGTACTACTATCCGGCCACACCCACCCATACGCCCACAAGGCTCAAAAGACGGTTTTCGGGTTTTCTAGAAAAGCTGATATCTCGGTAACTATAAGAGATAGAAAGTTCGGATTAAGCATGTAGGTTTCTATAATGCTCCCAATGCGAATTGTTTTTTTTTCGATCAAGCCACGCCCACTCTAACGCCCACAAAACCTGAAAAACCAAAAATGCAAAAATCTCAAAAACTATAAGAGCTACATAATTTTGTTTAGAATCACGTATTTAGGAGATGGCTTTGCAACTTTCCACGATGTTGCATCCGGCCACGCCTACTCTGACGCCCACAAACCGCGGAAAACTGTGGCGTCTATAATATTATTATGAATGCCCTCGTTTGACCTTGTGTAACTTATTTTTGTTAATACCTATCGATTTACCAAAGATTTTTCAAATCGGAACATTATTTCGCTATTTATAAAGAAATTAAGTTATAAGGCCTCACATGGGCAGTGACGTCACTGTAAGCATACTCAACATACTTCCTCTGACAATAGGTGGCGCCTTGTGAATTTCCACTAGCAAAATAATATTTTAAAATTTTGTAAAACAGTAACGGGTATCTTATGGTCGCGGCACTCGACTTTCCTCTTGTTGTTATTGTGGCCTCGATATGATTTGCCACGGCCTCTTGAGTTTCCTCTATATTGGCGTCGTCCATTACTGTTATAGTTGGAACTGTTGTAGTTGTTTTAATTATTATTACGACTACTATAGTTTCCTCTGAAGTTTCCACGTTCGCGGTTTCCACCACGCTGTGGTGCTCCCATGCAATTGTTGACGAACTTGGAGTTGGCATCATTCATTGTGTTGAAGGTGCCAGCCTGCCTCCACAAAACTTGTTAGATTTTCCGCTTTACCATCGAAAACTGGTATCAGATTGGATGCTGTATTTGTGAAATTAATATTGGATTGTGCCATTGTGGTAAGGTTGCTTGTCTCGCTAGGAGTATCAGAATCTGTGTAACTATCTCTATCTGTGTATACTGCTGGAATAATAAGATTATTTAAATCTTCCTCTTCTATTTTGGGGTTTAACTCGACTTATACGACTTATTCGATTTGTCAAAATTAGCTTTGATATTGCTTATTTCTTTGTATGATTGCATTGCGCTTAGTTTAGCCATTTTTTTTTTATATCTGAATACAATTATTTTTATTTTTATTTTTTTAATTACATATATATTGTATGTTTAAACAATGTAGCCCGGCGCATATATCTTTTCTTTAAACATCTATTGTGCAGCCTATATATTTTATAAAAGAAATTTGCGCACATTATGACAACAATGATTATTAAAGTTACATGTACCCAATATATGGGAGAAAAACAATTCGCATTTTGGGCATCATATAATAGAAACCTTCATGATTAGTCCGAACATTCTATCACTTATAGTTACCGAGATATAAGCTTTTCTACAAAATTTGAAAACCGTCTTTCGAGCCGGATAACGATATCACCATAATATTACATTATTCCTATTGAATTTAAACTATCTAGCTCTTATTGTTCGTATGATCTCTGCTATTTAAGTTTATCCTGGTTTCAACTTCTATCTCGTATAGTTCCTGCGATCTCCGTGTTCATATGGACAGACGTACGGACAGACAGACATTCCTAAACCGACTTCGCTATTCAAGATTAAGAATATATACATATAGTTCATAGCTTCGGAAACGCTTCCTTCTATCTGTTACATACTTTTCAACGAATCTAGTATATTAGGTTGTAAACAAGTCTTGCGTTTTTTTTATTGAATTTTCAATTGTTCATGAAATTGGTTACAATAATGCGATTCAAGTCAAAGATGCGCCGTTTTGTTCGATGACGCGTTCCCAACGAGATGCCAACTTCATAATGCTCCTCTCATAGAAGCTCGCTTCCCTATTGGCAAAAAACTCGGAGAGCCAATTTTCACAGGACTCTCTTGTGGCCAACTTCAGACTACCAAGCGCGTTCGCCATGGACAGAAACAGCTGGTAATCACTTGGTGCGATATCCGGACTATACGGTGGATGCAAAAGAACCTCCCATCCAAGCTCCCGGAGCTTCTGGCGCGTCCCTAAAGATGTGTGTGGCCTGGCGTTGTCCTGGTGGAAGAAAATTCGGACTCTGTTGATCAAAGATGGCCTCTTCTGCTTGAGTGATGTCTTCAAGCGATCCAGTTGTTGGCAGTACAGGCCATAGGGGAGCAGCTCATAGTGGATTATTCCCTGCCAATCCCACCAAACACACAGAAGAACCTTCCTGGCCGTCCAGGCTTGACCACCGTCTGGGCCGCTTCAGCGCTTTTCGACCACGACCGCTTGCGCCTTACGTTATCGTAAGGGACCCACTTTTCAACGCCAGTCACCATACTCTTCCAAAACGGGTAGATTTTTTTTTTTTTTTTTTTTTTGCTTTTATTTATTAAATCTTCTCTTAATTTTGAGACTAACAATAAGTTGACGAATCTTAACATTCAAATTTAACTAACAGTATACTATGGTTGCGCGTCCCTCAGGTCGGTCGCTGGGTGGGTAGGTCATTGCGACGAAGGCGTGATTGGATGCTCAACCTTGTTAGACCTCTCGCCAGGTAGTTAGGGTGCACCGATAGCTTGGTGAAGTACTTTACCTTTTGTTCTGCGATCACTTCTTTGACTGGTTGAATGTTTAAGTCGCGGTGTATGTTTTCGTTGCGAACGTACCTCAGTGCCCCGGTGATTGTTCTCAAGATCTTCGACTGAACTCTCTGAACAATGTCAATGTTGCTATTGCTGGCTTTTAGCTGTAGGTGTGTTCTTTTGGCTTCAATGTGCCGGCGTCATGTGAGACTTCTGTCGAGATGCACTCCTAGGTTAGTTACTTCGTTTGCTTGTGGAAGTAGAGTGTTGGTTAACGTAATCGGCGGGCAGTTTTGCCTGTTCAGAGTGAACGTAACGTGTTTGCATTTTAGTTCGTTCACTTTAATTCGCCAATCTGATAGCCATTTTTCAACATCGACCATATGACGAGCTAGCTCCGCAGTTGCTTGAATCGGGCATTTAGAGCGGCTAAGAATAGCTGTGTCAGCGGCAAACGTAGATGTTGTTAGTCGTGTGCTTGTCGCGATGTCTGCTGTGTAGAGGAGATATAGTGTTGGCCCTAGCACGCTACCTTGAGGAACTCCAGCTCCAACAGTGTAATCATCAGATATAGCAGTGTTGCGCCTCACAACAAATTTTCTGTCGTGAAGGTAAGACTCTAAAATCTTGTGGGTGCTGTAGGGGAGCATTGTCTTGATCTTGTCAATATCAAATGCTTGAGAGACATCTAAATATATGGCAGTACAGTACACTCGTTTTTCGAAAGCGTTTCGAATTTCTGATGTTATTCGGTTGACCTGCTCAATTGTTCCATGCTTTTCACGAAACCCAAATTGGTGTGACGGGATTCCTTCCTGGATTCTCAGGTATGTGTTTATCCGAGTCATTAGGCATTTTTCAAAGAGTTTGGATAGGCAAGAGAGTAGGCTTATAGGTCTATATGTCGTGGGGATAGTGTGGTCTTTCCCCGGCTTTGCTATCATTATTATAATTGACTTTTTCCATCTCACTGGAAAGTGGCCAAGTTTTGCGATGGCATTAAAGAGCTGGGTGAGAGTGCAAACGGCGCAGTATGGGAGCTCAATGATCATTTTGGGAGTTATGAGGTCGCAGCCCGGGGATTTTTTCGGATATAGATGTCTTTTGATGATGTTTACGATTTCGTTTGGGCGAAACTCAATCGGCTCATGTTGAGGCTGTGGCTCATATGATAGAGTCGGCAAAGTAAACGCATTAGTGGCAGGATTTGGTTGGAAAACATTTTTAAGGTGGTTGGCAAACGAGCTGGCTCGGTCTGCGTCACTGCACGCCCAGCCGCCCGTAGAATTTCTAATAGGCATCACGGTTTCTTTCGGTGAACTCAGAGTTGGGTGAGCTCTCCATAGTGAGTGTTTTGTACAATTAGTTGACAATTGCTCAATGTAGCGGCGGTGGACATATGTTTCTTCTTGCTGTAGAGCTTGAGCAAGTGAGGCATGTTTTAAGCATTGCTTAGCAGATGGCGATCTCTGAATTTGCCGTGCTCGACGTAAGCGTCGCTTTTCGAGGACGAGCTGTTCGATTTGTAGATTTGACTTCTTTTGATTCCATTGTGTGTTTATAGTATGAGGTGTTGAAACTCGAGCTGCAGAGACGAGTACAGATTCCAGTGAATTAACAAAACTGTCTACGTTGGCTTCATCGCTGAGGTGAGGACTTAGCTCAATGTGTGAGCTAATATACTTCCTGTACTTAACCCAATTGGTTTTATGTGAGGTCAGTTTTAATGGTTGATCCCATGTTTCTGGATGTCGGAGTAGAGTAAAAAGGACAGGCGAGTGATCAGATGAAAGATCCGAGAGGCATTCGGCGCTTATCATGTTTTTAGGAATGTTTTTGGTAATCGCAAATTCTATTAAATCCGGAAGTTTCTTTGGGTCTGCCGGCCAGTATGTTGGTGTGCCAGAAGAAACATAGTCGAGCTTGTTCTTGGCTTTGATAATTGCATTATAGAGCTGCTTTCCTTTTTTGGAGTCACGAGACGAGATCCCCAGTGTGTGTGCTTGGCATTGTAGTCTCTTGCTGCTATGAAGTGGTCTCCGAGTGAGTTGAAAAACTGCATAAACTCATCTTCGGCTATGGTGAAGCGTGGGGGGCAGTATACGGTGGCTAGCATTAATTGCTTGCCAGTATTTAGGTGTATATTTATGAATGTGGCCTTTGTTTTTAGCAAATTTCGTATGATAATGGTGCTTAATACGGCTCCTGATTAAAATTCCAGTCCCGCCGTGTGCTTTACCATTTGGATGGTTTGTTCAATAGAATGAATATCCTCGTAGTTGAAAGTAGTGTATCGTAGTTGAACGTAGTGTATCTGTTTGAAAGATGTGTTTCTGAAAGCAGCATTACGTCGATTTGATTATCTAGTAGGAATAACGCTAACTGGAGTTTATGCTGCGAAGGGAAGTCATTATTTGGATTGTTGTGAAACCAGCATTTGTATTAATAGATTTTGGTTTCGCATCAGAACTTGCATTGTTGTACGCATAAACGACATAAACTCCGTAAGGCTTTGTTGTAGACTGCATATCATAGCTTCAAAGTTACTTTTTGGCTGCTCTGGCGGTTGATGCTGCTGAGCCGTGTTCGGTTCTTGGTATGCTGCCTGCGGCAATGAGCTTTTTGAGGCTGGGGTGGACAGTCCTGATTTTAGAGCACTTGCGTATGTAACATTTTTGGCTGAGTTTATGGGTTCTAATGAGGATCTGGCTGCAGTCGAGAAGAAGACTTCAGGGTTTGACCTGGAGGCTAGCAACTGTTTATTTTGGGTGCGGGCAGTAATTCCCCTCTGGTGGATTCGACTTTTCAGCTCCTTATAAACTGGGCAACTTCTATAGTTAGCAGTGTGATTTCCACCGCAGTTGACGCACTTTTTTGAGTTGTGGTCATCTTTGCTCGATGGGCAGTGTGCGGAGTCATGAAGCTCACCACAAATTACTCACACCGGGCGCAGTTTACAGTAAGACCCCGTATGGCCAAATTCTTGGCAGTTCGCACATTGTACCGGGCCATTGCGTTTGTGCGGCTCCTCAACCGTAATTCTGCGGTGCAGCAGGAACTGAAGATTGTATATAGGGTGCACTTCGTATTTCTTTAGGGGCTTAATTTCTGGTTCGAGCTCAACCCTAAAGAGTGGCTGCGGCTGTCTATCCCTGTTAAGGATATTGAAGACTGTCTTAGCGCTAAATCCCTTCTCTTGTAGCGCCCTTGTTATCTCTGCAGGCGATACTTCTTACTCTATGCCCTTAAGTACGACTTGCAGGCCCTTGCTGCTTTTTAGCTGATAAGTATAAAAGTTCTTTTTTTTGTCGGTAAGATATTTTGATAATACTCTGTAATTATCTTCAGACTTCGTTTGAACTTTTGTTTCCTGGATGTTGCCCTTTACGAATGGTATTATGTGAAAAGAACGTTTGATCTTTTTTCTCGTATGTAAATTGGCGGGGGCTTAGTCTTTCATTTTTCGACTTCAGTAGATTCGGCATCATCCTCATAGTCTGCCCAGATTTTAAAACGGTTTGAGTTCGTGGGCGTTTCTATTGCAGCTATGTTAGCATTGCCACGGGTTATTTTGCGTTGAGAGTTTAGGGGGCTTAACTTCCTTTTGATTTGGATGTAGCGATCCATACCAGTCTGCACTGCCGGCTTAATATTTTCTTTGTTTTTGTTCTCTTTTTCGGGCAGCGCAGCGGCAGAAGTATTATTGTTTGCGCTGCTAGCTGATGACGTCGTTAAACGCGCTGTCGTTACAGTTGCGGTTGTTGTTGTTGTTATGGTTGACGTTGTCAAAGAAATTGCGGTGCTAGTTGCTGCGCTCTTTGGCTGCATAGACATCGATGGTAGCGAGGGGGAGCAAGAACGTTTAAGAATTCGGTCAAGTTTGGGGTAATTGACCGTGTTTGGAAAGAGCTTGCATTACTTTCGGTTGCTTTGAAAGAGAAGCGATGTTTTTTTGTACTAAGAGCAGTCTTGCTCACGTTGACGTTGTGTGCGAACGTCGTTTAAACTCATTGCAGTCGAGGTTGAGTTTGTTAGAATTAGTGTTTTGTTTTATATTAATAAATTAATTAATCAATATAAACATTAGCGATTTTCATCGCTGAAAGCGTCTTTTTGCGTTGTTTTGGTTTACGAAACCAGTCACTGCACTTTTTTGGATATTATTGAATACCTTTTTTTTCCCCCCGGAGCACAATAAAAGATACACGTCTGCATACGGCGACGGTCCTAATTATCATTCATTATCGATTTTGTTGCGATTTAGAAGCGATTCGCATGCGTTGATACGGTCAAAGATGTTTTTTTGCGTCAATTCGTGTGGCACCCATACATCGAACTTCTTAGTGACTCCAAGCTTCTTCAAGTGGTTTATAACGGTTTGATGACTCATGCCCAGCTCTTGACCGATGCTACGGCTGCTACTATGCCGGTCTCTTTCGACCAATTCAGCGATTTTATCGCAATTTTCGACGACAGGCGTTCTCGCATCTTCGACCACCTCTACAACAGAACGAAAACGTTGATACCATCGTTGTGCGGTGGAAATGAAAACTGTATCGGGTCCATAAACTTTTTTTTATATAGCTTTGCTTTTATTTATTGAATCTACTCTTAATTTTGAGACTAACAATAAGTTGACGAATCTTAACATTCAAATTTAACTAACAGTATACTATGGTTGCGCGTCCCTCAGGTCGGTCGCTGGGTGGGTAGGTCATTGCGACGAAGGCGTGATTGGTTGCTCAACCTTGTTAGACCTCTCGCCAGGTGGTTAGGGTGCACCGATAGCTTGGTGAAGTACTTTACCTTTTGTTCTGCGATCACTTCTTTGACTGGTTGAATGTTTAAGTCGCAGTGTATGTTTCGTTGCGAACGTACCACGGTGCCCCGGTGATTGTTCTCAGGATCTTCGACTGAACTCTCTGAAGAATGTCAATGTTGCTATTGCTGGCGTTCCCCCATAACTGGGCGCCGTACATCCATATAGGTTTTAGTACCGAGTTGTACAGCATAATTTTATATTCAAGGCTATATATATTGGCTTCAATGTGCCGGCGCCATGTGAGTCTTCTGTCGGATGTACTTCTAAGTAAGTTACTTCGTTTGCTTGTGGAAGTAGAGTGTTGTTTAACGTAATCGGCGGGCAGTTTTGCCTGTTCAGAGTGAACGTAACGTGTTTGCATTTTAGTTCGTTCACTTTAATTCGCCAATCTTATAGACATTTTTCAACATTGACCATATGACGAGCTAGCTGCGCAGTTGCTTGAATCGGCCATTTAAAGCGGCTAAGAATAGCTGTGTCATCGGCAAACGTAGATGTTGTTAGTCGTGTGCTTGTCGGGATGTCTGCTATTTAGAGGACATATAGTGTTGGCCCTAGCACGCTACCTTGAGGAACTCCAGCTCCAACAGTGCTTCAACAACAAATTTTCTGTCGTGAAGGTAAGACTCTAAAATCTTGTGGGTGCTGTAGGGGAGCATTGTCTTGATCTTGTACATTAGACCTTCTAGCCAGACTCTATCAAATGCTTGAGAGACATCTAAAAATATGGCAGTACAGTACTCTCGTTTTTCAAAAGCGTTTCGAATTTCTGATGTTTTCCGGTTGACCTGCTCAATTGTTCCACCCAGCCGCCCGTGGAATTTCTAATAGGCATCACGGTTTCTTTCGGTGAGCTCAGAGTTGGGTGAGCTCTCCATAGTGATTGTTTTGTACTATTAGTTGTCAATTGCTCAATATAGCGGCGGTGGACATATGTTTCTTCTTGCTGTAGAGCTTGAGCAAGTTGACGTGAGGCATGTTTTAAGCATTGCTTAGCAGATGGCGATCTCTGAATTTGCCATGCTCGACGTAAGCGTCGCTTTTCGAGGACGAGCTGTTCGATTTGTAGATTTGACTTCTTTTGATTCCATTGTGTGTTTATAGTATGAGGTCTTGAAACTCGAGCTGCAGAGACGAGTACAGATTCCAGTGAATTAACAAAACTGTCTACGTTGGCTTCATCGCTGAGGTGAGGACTTAGCTCAATGTGTGAGCTAATATACTTCCTGTACTTAACCCAATTGGTTTTATGTGAGGTCAGCTTTAATGGTTGATCCCATGTTAATGGATGTCGGAGTAGAGTAAAAAGGACAGGCGAGTGATCAGATGAAAGATCCGAAAGGCATTCGGCGCTTATCATATTTTTAGGAATGTCTTTGGTAATCGCAAAGTCTATTAAATCGGGAAGTTTCTTTGGGTCTGCCGGGCAGTATGTTGGTATGCCAGAAGAAACATAGTCGAGCTTGTTCTTGGCTTTAATAATTGCATTATAGAGCTGCTTTCCTTTTGGAGTCACGAGACGAGATCCCCAGTGAGTGTGCTTGGCATTGTAGTCTCTTGCTGCTATGAAGTGGTCTCCGAGTGAGTTGAATAACTGCATAAACTCATCTTCGGCTATGGTGAAGCGTGGGGGGCAGTATTCGGCGGCTAGCATTAATTGCTTGCCAGTATTTAGGTGTATATTTATGGATGTGGCCTTTGTTTTTAGCAAATTTCGTATGATAATGGTGCTTAATACGGCTCCTGATTAAAATTCCAGTCCCGCCGTGTGCTTTGCCATTTGGATGGTTTGTTCAATAGAATGAATATCCTCGTAGTTGAAAGTAGTGTATCGTAGTTGAACGTAGTGTATCTGTTTGAAAGATGTGTTTCTGAAAGCAGCATTACGTCGATTTGATTGTCTAGTAGGAATAACGCTAACTGGAGTTTATGCTGCGAAGGGAAGTCATTATTTGGATTGTTGTGAAACCAGCATTTGTATTAATAGATTTTGGTTAAACAACACATAAACTCCGTAAGGCTTTGTTGTAGACTGCATATCATAGCTTCAAAGTTACTTTTTGGCTGCTCTGGCGGTTGATGCTGCTGAGCCGCGTTCGGTTCTTGGTATGCTGCTTGCGGCAATGAGCTTTTTGAGGCTGGGGTAGACAGTCCTGATTTTAAAGCACTTGCGTATGTAACATTTTTGGGTGAGTTTATGGGTTCTAGTGAGGATCTGGCTGCAGTCGAGAAGAAGACTTCAGGGTTTGACCTGGAGGCTAGCAACTGTTTATTTTGGGTGCGGGCAGTAATTCCCCTCTGGTGGATTCGACTTTTCAGCTCCTTATAAACTGGGCAACTTCTATAGTTAGCAGTGTGATTTCCACCGCAGTTGCCGCACTTTTTTGAGTTGTGGTCATCTTTGCTCGATGGGCAGTGTGCGGAGTCATGAAGCCACAAATTACTCACACCGGGCGCAGTTTACAGTAAGACCCCGTATGGCCAAATTCTTGGCAGTTCGCACATTGTACCGGGCCATTGCGTTTGTGCGGCTCCTCAACCGTAATTCTGCGGTGCAGCAGGAACTGAAGATTGTATATAGGGTGCACTTCGTATTTCTTTAGGGGCTTAATTTCTGGTTCGAGCTCAACCCTAAAGAGTGGCTGCGGCTGTCTATCCCTGTTAAGGATATTGAAGACTGTCTTAGCGCTAAATCCCTTCTCTTGTAGCGCCCTTGTTATCTCTGCAGGCGATACTTCTTACTCTATGCCCTTAAGTACGACTTGCAGGCCCTTGCTGCTTTTTAGCTGATAAGTATAAAAGTTCTTTTTTTTGTCGGTGACTTCAGACTTCGTTTGAACTTTTGTTTCCTGGATGTTGCCCTTTACGAATGGTATTATGTGAAAAGAACGTTTGATCTTTTTTCTCGTATGTAAATTGGCGGGGGCTTAGTCTTTCTTTTTTCGACTTCAGTAGATTCGGCATCATCCTCATAGTCTGCCAAGATTTTAAAACGGTTTGAGTTAGAGGGCGTTTCTATTGCAGCTATGTTAGCATTGCCACGAGTTATTTTGCGTTGCGAGTTTAGGGGGCTTAACTTCCTTTTGATTTGGATGTAGCGATCCATACCAGTCTGCACTGCCGGCTTAATATTTTCTTTGTTTTTATTCTCTTTTTCGGGCAGCGCAGGGGCAGAAATATTAATGTTTGCGCTGCTAGCTGATGACGTCGTTAATCGCGCTGTCGTTACAGTTGCGGTTGTTGTTGTTGTTATGGTTGACGTTGTCAAAGAAATTGCGGTGCTAGTTGCTGCGCTCTTTGGCTGCAGAGACATCGATGGTAGCGAGGGGGAGCAAGAACGCGCTGTCTCGCTCTCTACGTTTAAGAATTCGGTCAAGTTTGGGGTAATTGACCGTGTTTGGGAAGAGCTTGCATTACTTTCGGTTGCTTTGAAAGAGAAGTAAGCGTTGTTTCTTTGTACTGAGAGCCGTTTCTCGTCTTGCTCACGTTGACGTTGTGTGCGAACGTCGTTTAAACTCATTGCAGTCGAGGTTGAGTTTGTTAGAATTTTAAGTGTTTTGTTTTATATTAATTAATTAATTAATCAATATAAATTAGCGATTTCATCGCTGAAAGCGTCTTTTCGCGTTGTTATTGGTTTACGAAACCAGTCACAGCACTTTTTTGGATATTATTGAATACTTTTTTTCCCGGAGCACAATAAAAGTACACGTCTGCATACGGCGACGGTTCGAGTGAACTTGGGTCAATAAACTGCACAAATTTTATTGGCGGATTGAGATGCATTTTTGCCTTTATCATAGTAGTACTGTAAAATATTCCGTATTTACTGTTTGTTTTGCTCCATGATTGCGACGCTATAACTCACGAACGACTTAAAAGAAAAGACAATCAATCAAACACGTGTTAGCGCTAGGTACACTAGGTATGGTATGACCTGATGCGACAAATAAAACAAGAACTAGCGCTTTCAGCGGAAACCAGCGAAAATACCGCAAGACATCTATGACAACCTAATATCTTTTTACTCTACGAGTAACGGGAGTAAATATATACAAGAAGAAACGCTGTAGTCCAGTCCCGCGACTATAAGATACCCGTTACTGTGTTACACAAATTTAAAATATTAATTTTGCTATAGGAAGTTTACAAAGAACCACCTATTGTCAGGGAAAGCATGTACATTTCTGCATAAATAGCGAAATAAATTTGAAAAATCTTTGGCAAATCCATAGATATTGAAAAAGAAATGTTAAATAAGGTCAAACGAAGACATTCACTATAATATGATGGACGACATAGGTTTTCGCGGTTTGTGTGCGTTAAAGTGGGCGTAGCCGGATAAGAACTTGTGGAAAGTTTCAGTGGCATCTCTTGATTACGTATTCTTAAACACAACTTTCTAGTTCATATAGCTTCCGAGATTTTTGCTCCTTGGTTTTTCGGGTTTTGTGGGCGTTAGTCTAGGCGTGGCTTGATGGTAGAAATACAATTCGCATTTTCGGCATCATAGAAACCTTCATGCTTAGTCCGAACATTCTATCACTTATAGTTCCTGAGTTATAAGCTTTTTTACAAAATGCGAAAACCGCCTTTCGAGCCGGATAATGGTATCTCTATAATATTATAACATTATACATACTGAATTTCAACTTTCTAGCTCTTATTGATCCTGTGATCTCTGCTATTTTTGTTTTTCTTGGTTTTAATTTCTATCTCGTATAGTTCCTGAGACCTCCGCGTTCATATGGACAGACGCACGGACAGACGGAATTAGCTAAATCGACTTCGCTATTGATATTGATTACGTGTATATATACTTCATAGGTTCGGAATCGTTTCCTTCTACCTGTTAAATACTTTTCAACGAATCTAGTATATCCTTTTACTCTACGAGTAACGGGTATAAAAATTTACAAGAAGAAACGCTATGCTCCAGTGCTGCAATTATAAGATACCCGTTACTGCTATTTTGCTATTAGAAATTCATAAAGCGCCAAAGCGTCAGAGAAAGCATATTGAGTAACCGATAGTGCCGTCACTGTCCATGTGAGGCGTTATAACCTAAATTTCTTCATAAATAGCGAAAAATAATTTAATTTGAAAAATCTGTGGGAAATCGATAGATAGAGAAAAAAATATGTAAAAAGTAATGAGCAACTCAGTCTTTCGGCGAAACGGGACTCGGCGAAAAATGGCTGTTAGCGAATTAGTCGAGCGCCCAGCCAGTGTCTCGGCTAAATAAAATCCTCCTTTCAATGATATTTGGTGGATGTCTTGAATAAGAAACCCTTTTTGGTTTGTGTATATGTCACAAAAATAGTATACCAGAGATCGTCAAGGGTGTCATTTTTCGGCACCCGAATCACACTTATACATTTCGAGTGATTGTCGCATTGACGAAAACACTCACCCAAAACACTTATGGCAAATGAAGGGAGTGTCTGAAACTCCCAGAAATTGCCCCTTAAAAAAGGGCAAATATTTTAGGATTTTCCGTGTCAGGCCATCTACCTGCTACTCGCAGTGCGATTGACTTATGATATGTATTCTTATACGCATCTGCAATAAACGGTAATAAGTTTGTAGGCAAATGTATTGATGACGACACGGAAAATCCTAAAATATTGACACTTTTTGAAGGGGCTATATTCATGTTGAAGTTACACGTTGATTTGTATCTGTGTAGTTATACCCGTTACCCGTAGAGTAAAAGGGTATACTATATTCGTTGAAAAGTATGTAACAGATAGAAGGAAGCGTTTCCGACTCTAAAAAGTATATATATTCTTGATCAAGATCAATAGCGAAGTCGATTGAGCCATGTCCGTCTGTCCGTCCGTCCGACCGTCCGTTCGTCCGTCCGTCCGTCCGTCCGTATGAACGCTGAGATCTCAGGAACTATATCAGATACAAAGTTGATATTAAGCATGAAGATTCTTGAGGTCTCGGGACAGCGCAAGGTTTTTTCAGCATCCTGCCACGCCCACTCTAACGCCCACAAATCGCGAAAAACTAAAATCGCTAAAATCTCGTGAACTATTAGAGCTAGAAAGTTGAAATTCAGTGTGTATAAACTTTGGATGCCAGGGCATCTTTTGGTGGTACTATTATCTGGCCACACCCACCCATACGCCCACCAAGCTCAAAAGACGGTTTTCGCGTTTTCAAGAAAACCATATATCTCGGTAACTATAAGTGATAGAAAGTTCGGATTAAACATTTAGATTTTTATGATGCCCCAAATACGAATTGTTTTTTCCATCTAGTCACGCCCACCCCTTCGAGTTTTTATCCAGCCACGCCCACTCCAACGCCTACAAGCCGCAGAACAATGTAGCGTCTATAATAATATTATGAATGCCTTCGTTAGAAGTTATATAACTTATTTATATCTTATTTAGGTTATAAGGGCTCACATGGGCAGTGACGTCACTATCAGTTACTCGACATGCTTTCTGAATATTTTAAAATTGTGTAAAACAGTAACGGGTATCTTATAGTCGCGGCACTCTACTATAGCGTGTGCCTGTGATGCAATGTTAGTCTTTTTTGGGTTTTTTAAGACTTAGTCATTGAAGACTAATCACTTGTAATGATTATAAGCTTCTATTTTTTAATATGAGTTACTGAAGACGGCAATAACTTTTATTTTTACAAATATACTTTTATAAGATTAAAATTAATCCAAACGATTGTAAGTTAATAACTGTAAGTTTTCATTAAAAGGTCTTTCCACACCTCCGCGCACAAGCAGATTTGAGCACACACTTGAGAGTGGGGGTGAGATGGCACCTCCGCGAACAAGCAGTCATGAACGCACATTTGAGGGTAAGGGTAAGTTCCTAGGTGGACTCGCCCAAGGGATAGCAAAGGGTTAGGTCTTTCAGAAAACCAATAGAGGGAGGATCTTATAGATTACCTTACTCATGAGCACAAATACATACAAAGTAACCGTGCATATAAGTATTTCAAATTTTAAAACCAATTCAGCTAAATGTAAAACTGTTGTATTATAATCAGCCTATGGCCTTTATTCTAGCTACTCTCAGCTTAAGGCTTCAGAAATTTAAAATTGGTGCTTAATGTGGTTACAACTAAGTATATAAAGGGAAAATGTTTATTTCATAAAACTTGTGCATGACCAATTCTAACTCCTTATAAGTCATAAAATAAAATATATTTTGCAATTGACGGTGTTCTGACCATTATTTCCCACACACCTGTATTTACATTCGCGGAACCATCGGGCATCGTTCTTGTCATATCTGATCATAGAAAGGGAAAATCTCTGTTACATGGAGATTGTATACAAACTATCCCGCTGTCCGTAGAAACAATTAAATGAACTATTTATTGCTCTTGTCATTTTATTGATCAGTCTTTCCCACACACCGATATTTACTTTCACTATACTCTCAGGCCCATTTTCGTCAACCATTAATTTGTTCGCCATCCTTGTCTTCCTTATCCTTCTAATATAAAATGCCTGGAATCCAGGGCTCCTATGTACACTCGAAACCAACTAAACTTAAAAAACTACATCATAAAAATTAAATATGGAGTCTACAATTGCATGTGATTTGTGTGCTATTGTTGTGAAGATGAGTGAGTTTAGTGATCACTATGCCAAGTGCTCTAAGCCTCAGAATGTCTTCGAGGTTTTAATGGCAAGTTCAAAATAAGGTGCGACTTGTGCTGCCGTATAGTGCCCAACTATAAATTTGATGAGCACTATAAAAATTATGCAGGACCCCAAAATGCATTCAGCATTTTAATGAAATAGCCCAAAAAAGGATACAGCAAAAAACATCCATTATTCGAGATGATATTCCCTCAACATCAGCAAATGCCCTCAAGCGGATGAGAATGGATGAGGGTAAGGAATCAATTAATTTCACTAAAAAGCTTAAAATTTCGAACAATAAAGAAGAGCAAAAAATTATATGCGGTATTTGTGGTATCACTTATAAAAAATGCTATGCATAAAAATGCTTCGCTCGGAAAAGATGAAAATTATAAAGATATTTCGCATATTGTATCTAATTCTAAATTTCCTGTAAAAAGGTACCGAATTAAATGCTCAAACGAAATTGTAATTGACTTAAATGATTTTTATCAGTTTTGTCAATCAAATTTACTCAAAATAATTGAGGGTTGTGTGAACAGCCCCTAATTCGCATCCCTATCGATAGCCCGATAGTGTTGTGAAACGCCTAGTTAGTAGTGTTGTCAATGGACGATAGAAAGAGCTAGAAGAAAACTGGAGAAGAACAACGTGTGCAGAGGGATTTATAGTTTCCTACTCAATTATCCACATAATAATAAACTACATACCACTAAAATAGGCTACCCTTTACAGTTCAATTAGTTCATTGATCGCGTCAACAAGTTAGTTGATGCAAATCAGTGGGACGAGAAGTTCCTATTGTTCGCCATTTACACATGTCTAAAAGGTCCAGCCAAGATTAGCCACTTCGCCGAAGCCATACAGGACGAGTTCGGCGCAAACCCAGACAAAGCTGAAGTGAATTTCAGCATGGCCAATGCAACCAGGCGATCAGAGGAGACGGTAAAGGAATACTGTTTCAGGATGTCCGCCCTTGGGGTGCCGTACAAGCTCAGCGAAGCAGCGGTCATAAGATACGTCCGCTCAGGTCTACAGCATCTAGAATTGCTATGGAGTATTGCAGCCATTCATGTTCTCGACCATGAAGCAACTCCGTGACGCAGCCGAGTCTTATTTTGTAAACAAAGGTCGTTCATTTGCAAATAAGAAAGAATTTTCAACAAAAGCCAGTACCTTTGAGCAAAAACCAGATAGCGATGTTAAGCCGCCCAGGTCGAAGGAATCCCTGAAGTTTTACAATTGCGGAGATATGGGACATTTCGCCAATTCGTGCCCGAAAAAGAGGAAAAAGTCACGCTGTACCAATGCAACAAATTCCACGAGCCAAATGGAGCATGACAAGCCTCCAATGTTATGCACTTAAGAGCCGCAAATAAGGACAAGCTTTTCACCAGGAGAATATGCGTGCACCCGCACGATTACAGTGCCTTCATCGATACAGGTAGTTGGGCCAGTATCATCCGCCAATCAGTTGCACAGCAAGTCAACGCTGAGCGCTCGATCACAGCTTAACTTTACGTAGCAGACGACGATCTATTACAGGAGGACTTCCTTTTGGGACAGGACGTCATCATCAGCGCTCACCTCGAGCTGAATTTCGAGCCAGACGAGTCAAGGATCGAACGAGCAGTTCATCAGCCGATAGCCCCTGCAAGCGATACCAAGATCGGACAATTTCCACAACGAAACCGAAAGTGAGCAAATGCGCAGCTTGCTGGAGAAGTTTTTTTTTTTAAAGCTTTGCTTTTATTTATTGAAACTACTCTTAATTTTGAGACTAACAATAAGTTGACGAATTTTAACATTCAAATTTAACTAACAGTATACTAAGACTGCATTCTGGTTGCGCGTCCCTCAGGTCGGTCGCTGGGTGGGTAGGTCATTGCGACGAAGGCGTGATTGGTTGCTCAACCTTGTTAGACCTCTCGCCAGGTGGTTAGGGTGCACCGATAGCTTGGTGAAGTACTTTACCTTTTGTTCTGCGATCACTTCTTTGACTGGTTGAATGTTTAAGTCCCAGTGTATGTTTTCGTTGCGAACGTACCTCGGTGCCCCGGTGATTGTTCTCAAGATCTTCGACTGAACTCTCTGAACAATGTCAATGTTGCTATTGCTGGCGTTCCCTTTTACCATCCATATAGGTTTTAGTACCGAGTTGTACAGATTTTTTATTTCAAGGCTATATATATTGGCTTCAATGTGCCGGCGCCATGTGAGTCTTCTGTCGGATGTACTCCTAGGTAAGTTACTTCGTTTGCTTGTGGGAGTAGAGTGTTGTTTAACGTAATCGGCGGGCAGTTTTGCCTGTTCAGAGTGAACGTAACGTGTTTGCATTTTAGTTCGTTCACTTTAATTCGCCAATCTTATAGACATTTTTCAACATTGACCATATGACGAGCTAGCAGCGCAGTTGCTTGAATCGGCCATTTAGAGCGGCTAAGAATAGCTGTGTCATCGGCAAACGTAGATGTTGTTAGTCGTGTGCTTGTCGGGATGTCTGCTATTTAGAGGACATATAGTGTTGGCCCTAGCACGCTACCTTGAGGAACTCCAGCTCCAACAGTGCTCCAACAACAAATTTTATGTCGTGAAGGTAAGACTCTTAAATCTTGTGGGTGCTGTAGGGGAGCATTGTCTTGATCTTGTACATTAGACCTTCTATCCAGACTCTATCAAATGCTTGAGAGACATCTAAAAATATGGCAGTACAGTACTCTCGTTTTTCGAAAGCGTTTCGAATTTCTGATGTTATCCGGTTGACCTGTTCAATTGTTCCATGCTTTTCACGAAACCCAAATTCGTGTGACGGGATTCCTTCCTGGATTCTCAGGTATGTGTTTATCCGAGTCATTAGGCATTTTTCAAAGAGTTTAGATAGGCAAGAGAGTAGGCTTATAGGTCTATATGACGTGGGGATAGTGGGGTCTTTCCTCGGCTTTGCTATCATTGTTATAATTGACTTTTTTCATCTCACTGGAAAGTGGCCAAGTTTAGCGATAGCATTAAAGAGCTGGGTGAGAGTGCAAACGGCGCAGTATGGGAGCTCAATGATCATTTTGGGAGTTATGAGGTCGCAGCCCGGGGATTTTTTCGGATATAGTTGTCTTTTGATGATGTTTACGATTTCGTTTGGGCGAAACTCACGGTTTCTTTCGGTGAGCTCAGAGTTGGGTGAGCTCTCCATAGTGAGTGTTTTGTATAATTAGTTGACAATTGCTCAATGTAGCGGCGGTGGACATATGTTTCTTCTTGCTGTAGAGCTTAAGCAAGTTGACGTGAGGCATGTTTTAAGCTTTGCTTAGCAGATGGCGATCTGTGAAATTGCCATGCTTGACGTAAGCGTCACTTTTCGAGGACGAGCTGTTCGATTTGTAGATTTGACTTCTTTTGATTGCATTGTGTGTTTATAGTATGAGGTGTTGAAACTCGAGCTGCAGAGACGAGTACAGATTCCAGTGAATTAACCAAACTGTCTACGTTGGCTTCATCGCTGAGGTGAGGACTTAGCTCAATGTGTGAGCTAATATACTTCCTGTACTTAACCCAATTGGTTTTATGTGAGGTCAGTTTTAATGGTTGATCCCATGTTTCTGGATGTCGGAGTAGAGTAAAAAGGACAGGCGAGTGATCAGATGAAAGATCCGAAAGGCATTCGGCGCTTATCATATTTTTAGGAATGTCTTTGGTAATCGCAAGGTCTATTAAATCGGGAAGTTTCTTTGGGTCTGCCGGCCAGTATGTTGGTATGCCAGAAGAAACATAGTCGAGCTTGTTCTTGGCTTTGATAATTGCATTATAGAGCTGCTTTCCTTTTGGAGTCACGAGACGAGATCCCCAGTGTGTGTGCTTGGCATTGTAGTCTCTTGCTGCTATGAAGTGGTCTCCGAGTGAGTTGAAAAACTGCATAAACTCATCTTCGGCTATGGTGAAGCGTGGGGGGCAGTATACGGCGGCTAGCATTAATTGCTTGCCAGTATTTAGGTGTATATTTATGGATGTGGCCTGTGTTTAGTGTAGTAGTGTATCTGTTTGTAAGATGTGTTTCTGAAAGCAGCATTATGTCGATTTGATTGTCTAGTAGGAATAACGCTAACTAGAGTTTATGCTGCGAAGGGAAGTCATTATTTGGATTGTTGTGAAACCAGCATTTGTATTAATAGATTTTGGTTTCGCATCAGATCTTGCATTGTTGTACGCATAAACGACATAAACTCCGTAAGGCTTTGTTGTAGACTGCATATCATAGCTTCAAAGTTACTTTTTGGCTGCTCTGGCGGTTGATGCTGCTGAGCCGTGTTCGGTTCTTGGTATGCTGCTTGCGGCAATGAGCTTTTTGAGGCTGGGGTAGACAGTCCTGATTTTAAAGCACTTGCGTATGTAACATTTTTGGCAGAGTTTATGGGTCCTAGAGATGATCTGGCTGCAGTCGAGAAGAGGACTTCAGGGTGTGACCTGGAGGCTATCAAATGTTTATTTTGGATGCGGGCAGTAATTCCCCTCTGGTGGATTCGACTTTTCAGCTCCTTATAAACTGGGCAACCTCTATAGTTAGCAGTGTGATTTCCACCGCAGTTGCCGCAGTCAGCCAGTAGCTCAAGCCTCATATCGAGTTTCCGAGCCAAAGAAGGAAGTCGTCAGGAAAATGGTTGACGAGGTGCTCATCAAGAAGCCGAATGGTAGCGATCGTATGTGTGTCGATTATCGCCCCCTAAACAAGCTGATCAGGAAGGAAAATTTCCCAGTACCGAACATCGAGGAGTGTTGGCAGGAAGCTAAAAGATTTAAATACTTTTCATCCCTGGACCTCAACAGTGGATATTATCAGATTGAGATAGCCCCAGAGTGTCGAAAATTTACTGCCTTCATCACCACAGACGGGTTGTACGAGTTCAAGCGACTTCTATTCGGGTTGAAAAACGCGCCCGCTGTTTTCAATCGTCTCATGGCCGAGCTTCAGAAGAAAGTAAAGTAAGCAGACATGGACGATATCCTTATCGGTAGCTAAACGTTCGCGGATATGTCCCAGAAGCTTGAGAGGATCCTGAAAGTTTTAAAGGAGTGCGGATTAACTTTGAACCTGGACAAGTGTGAGTTGTATAAGAAATCAATAACATTTCTTGGTCACCAGATACACGCGGAAGGAATCAGTCCAGGGGAAATCAAGACGAATACCATCAAATTGTTTCCGCAGCTTGCCAATGTCACCGATGTGTGAAAGTTTTTGGGTCTCAGAGGTTATTTCCGCGAATTCGTCGCTGGATATGCCATTATATAAACACCGTTGAGAATTCTATTGTACAAGGATCAGCGCCACAACAAGATGCCTTCAATGAGCTGAAGAGTTGCCTGATTTCGAATCCAGTTGTCACCACTTTTCGCCTAAATGCCGACCATGAACTGCACACAGATGCCAGTGCCGTTGGTTTAGCAGGAGTGTTGCTACAACGTGAAGACGATCAGCTGAAACCAATCGCGTTATATAGCCGAGCTACTTCCAAACCGGAGAAGAACTATCACAGCTACGAACTTGAGGCTCTAGCTGTCGTGGAATCCTTGGAGCGATTCAAGTACTATAGCAAGAAGATCAAAGTTATTGCCGACTGCAAAACCCTGAAGATATCGATGGAGAAACGAGAGCTCAAGACCCGCATCGCCAGATGGTGGTTGCGTATCCAGGAATTCGACATAGACATCGTTCATCGAGCTGGACCACATATGAGCCTTGTCGACGCACTAAGCCGAGCGCCATTCGAAGATGCTCGAGAGATGGACACAGCGTGCCTTAAGATCGCCAAAACCATAATCGACGAGGAAGAATGGGTATTCTCGATACAGCTGCAGGATAAGAAAATTCAGAAGATTGTAGCCGACATGAAATTGGACAAGAAATCGGAAACAGACGAATGTGTGATCGAGCAAGACCGCTTGTTTCGAAAACATGACAACAACTTAGTATGGGTTGTGCCGAAGCAGTTGAGATTCCACATATTACCACCGAGAAAACAATGGCTCGAATCCTTAACTTGTTTTGGTTTCCCCGAATGCGAAACTATGTGAAAAACTACATCAAGTCCTGTGTGGGCTGTGCGTATTACAAATCACCAGGTGGACGCCAGGAAGGTCAGTACCACTACGATGACATCAAGTGGATTCCATTTTCCACCATGCACATGGACCACTTGGGACTATTTCCGAAGAGTTCCGAAAGAAACGAACACATTCTTGTGATAGTCGACGCCTTTATCAAATTCACCATAGTACGAGCGGTGAAAAGTACAGCAACAAAGCACGTCCTGGATGTACTACAAGATGTCACCAGCTACTTTGGACTGCCAAATCGAATTGTAACCGATCGTGGTACAGCTTTTACGTCCAACGATTTCGAGAAGTACTGCAAGTCGTACAATGTGAAGCACATCCTCAATGCTGTAAGGACACCGAGAGCCAATGGTCATGCAGAGCGAACAAACCGCATTATTCTGTCAATGTTATTGCCTTCAAATGACAACGACAAGCGTTGGGATGACAATATTCGATCAATCTAGTGGAGCAACAATACCATGCTAAATAGCAATACTAAATGCTCCCCATTTCAGCTTCTTTACGGTGACGAGCCCCACGACATTTTGAAGAACACGATAACCAACGTCATCCAAAGCCAGAACCAAAAGATGCTAACAGATGCCGAATTGGAACAGCTAAGAGCAGATGCTGCGAATTCAGTCAACGATCAGACGCTATAGAAAACTGGACAAGAACAACATAATAATAAACTACATACCACTCAAAAAGGCTACCCTTCACAGTTGTATGTTGGAATATAGAGCCATCAAATTCTCGTTAAGAGTATACGGGATTTATATGAAACAAATAGATGGTGGAGAAACCGTTGAAACCACGAAACACTTTGCAACGGCGTATAGATCAGTATATCAGGTTGAAAATATTACTGACGAGCTAAATGCAGCAATGGAATCTCTATTGACATCGAGCAGTGAGTTCCTGGAAAAGGATTCTGTTTGGGCTATCAAAAACTTTGACTATTTTGAAGCTACTATAGTAAAACTAGAAAACATTCCTGCAAGCTGTTTCACACCAGCTCCGAAGAGCATAAAATCGAGAAATGCGATAATCCATATTCAAAACACTGATGTATTTTGTTTCAAGTGGGCAATTTTAGCATTTCTAGCTAACAAGCGTTTTCAGAATGCTACTTTTGCAACACCCCAAGAAAAGAAATATTTACGGGAGAAATTAACGAAATCAGCTAACTATCACATAAATATCAATGCAGAAGTCATTGTATATGAAGGAAAAGACTGGATTTTTCGGGAGTTGAGTTTCCCATTACAAAAAAAGGAATAAGTCAGTTCGAGAAAAAGACTTTAGCATTAATGTCTATGAAATTGATAATGACGGTAAGAAAATTGTTGGACCTACTGTTATAGGTCCTACTATTATGCGGTTCACAGCATTCAAAATCGCACTCAGCAAAATATTTTTGCGATAATTGCCTGCAGTTTTATATGACAACGAATACTACACACAATAAGCTTGAATGTGGAAAAGTGGCTTCGTACTATCCTGAACCGAATACGACCACTTCATTCAAAGGATATCACAAGAAGTTATCACCTCCGGTGGTTATTTATGCAGACATAGAGGCAGTTCTTCAAAACTATGAGATCTGCTTAAATAACCCGGATACGTCATCAACAACAAAGGTGCAGAAACATTCAGCGTGTGCAGTATCTTTCTACATTGCACACAAATATGACCCAACTCTAAATGAGTTATGGACTTATGAAGGTAAATTAAGAAAATCAACTTAATAAAATTGAAATAATTAATATTTTGTGATGATTGCATTAAGCAATTTTGTAAAACTCTCAAAGAAAAGACTTTTACAAGTATTGGGCTACAACAAAAAGTCCGAGTACTGTCAAGAAGGAAGACAGTAACCTGTGAAGAGACAATAACCGATAACGACCTAGACAAACACTACGATCAATTTTCCGGAAAATACGTAGGTCCTATTCATAAGAACTGTAAGCCTAAATATAAATAAAGTGATCCATTTTTATCTAAATATGATATACACTTATTTATTAATGAATTAGAAGGAGATTAAAACCCTATTTCATTTAATACAGAATTGTATATAGCCCTTACACAAACAATTAAACTAAATACGGTAAATAGATATAAAATTAGGTAGATAGATTCAGTACGGTAAATTCTAGCTTGGAAAAATTATCAAGTTATATGGAAGATATGGATTTTAAAATTCTAGCCACAAAATTTCAGAGATAAAAATTCAGACAAATGCGAATATTACCTCAATGCAGTCAGAGAATTTCCATAGCAAATAATAAGTACTTAAATAACTTTGATCCGAGTAAAAGAAATAATTTCTTAAGTTACATTGACCTTAATAATTTATATGGATGCGCTATGAGTCAACCTTTACCGCTTTCAGGGTATACATTTTTAACTAAGGAAGAAATAGAGGTCTTTTTGGAAACCCTATAGTCGAGTGCCGCGACTATAAGATACCCGTTACTGTTTTACACAATTTTAAAATATTTATTTTGCTAGTGAAAATGCAAAAGGCGCCACCTATTGTCTGAAAAAGCATGTGGAGTAACTGATAGTGACGTCACTGCGTATGTGAGGCCGATTTGCTAGATGAAAAAAAAAATTCGCATTTGGGGCATCATAAAAACCTACATGCTTAATCTGACTTTCTATCTCTTATAGTTACCGAGATGTAAGGTTTTCTTGAAAATGCGAAAACCGTCTTCAGCTCACTAAAAGCTGCGCTGGCATCCAAATTTTATACATACACATTTCTTTCGAGCTCTAATAGTTTTTGAGATTTCAGCGATTTTTGTTTTTGGCGATTTGTGGGCTTCAAGAATCTCAAGAATCATGCTTAATCTCAACTTTGTATCTGCTATAGTTTCTGGGATATCAGAGTTCATACGGACGGACGGAAAGACGGACATGGCTCAATCGTCTTCGCTATTGATCCTGATCAAGAATATATTTACTTTTTAGGGTCGGAAACGCTGTTACATACTTTTCAACGAATCTAGTATACCCTTTACTCTACGAGTAACGGGTATAAATATATTATCTGATGGTGATGTTGGATATATGTTGGAAGTGGACCTGGAATACCGTTCTGACCTACATGACTCACATTATTATTTACCTTTTTGTCCTGAAAATAAAGTTCCCCAGAAGGCAAGCAGGCTAAACTAATAGCAGACTTGAGTAATAAAGGTGGTTACATTATTCATTTAAAACAGCATCAGGTTTGTTTACAGCATGGTTTTTTTATCACTTACATGGGTTTTATCACTTACACAATCATGTTGGTTAAAGCCCTATATTGATTTAAATACTAATCAAAGAAAATTTGCACGAAATTACTTCGAAAAATTTTATTACATGTTTATGAATAATTCAGTATACGGAAAAACGTTGGAATAGCGTTGAATAATTTGGTACCGATTTGGCAGCAATTGAATCGACACCATCTCAAATATTGTATGATAATCCAATATATTATAATAGCAGTCTTAGAATTATCAAAGTGATTAATGTATGAATTTTATTATAATTTTCTATTAGTTAAAGGTCCCTCCACGAAAATTATATATATGGATACAGACTCCTTTATTTTATCATCAGAAGATGATTTGTATGAGACTAGAAAAGCAAATTCTAACCGCTTTGATACCTCAAACTATAAGCTAGAAAATAAATATCAAATAATTCAAGCTAATAATAGAGAACCGGGAAAAATGAAGGATGAATATGTGGGAGATGTTATGACTTATTTTGCTGGTCTTAGAGCTAAGGCATATTCTTGTGTAGTTGCAAAGGAGAATAATAAGACAGAATCGATTCAAAAAATTAAAGGTGTTAAAATAATGGAGAACCGGGAAAAATGAAGGATGAACATGCGGCAGATGTTATGACTTCTTTTGCTGGTCTTAAAGCTAAGGCATATTCTTGTGTAGTTGCAATCTATTGCAATGGAGAATAATAAGACAGAATCAATTCAAAAAATTAAAGGTGTTTAAAAAAGGTGTTAAAAAAAACTAAATCATTCTGATTATTAAGTATTAAATATAAAAAACATTTTATTGAGCACAGCGTGTAATTCGTAGTAGATCCCACATTTTGTACACCGAAATTATGAATAAAATAAGCCTTAATTATAAGGATGATAAGATATATATTTTACCAGATAATTGTAATACATTAGCTCATGGTTATTATCAAATTGTCCATATAATAAATAGTGATAAAGATAATAACCATTTGTAATTTATAAATATATATAAATATGTGTATATATTTTGTATAATTTAAATTGTGTGTTATGGAAAAATTGAAAATAAATAAATGCCAAACAATATATCTAATTGCGTTTTATTACTTAGAAATTTTTTTTTCAAATCCGCTCCACTTAACGAATACTTGATTTTTTTTTTTGGAGTATTTTCTCTATTAGCAATGCATTCTTATCTTTCACTTTTTGAAGTTCCTGTTCATAAGATGATCCATAAATCGAGTTGCCTCTGTAATCTTCTATCTCATATGTGACTGGACTTAACTTGTATAACTTTAAAAACCCCCGTTGTCCAATTTGGTTCATATCCCTTCATAAACGCTCCCTTCTATTTACTTATTCGAACAAAATCATCTACAGAAAATTTATGTTTTGGGAAAACTATAGGGAAATTATACACCGTTTTAAAAATGAACTCCTCATTTTTAATGCAAACACCAGCAGGGTTCACTGATATGAATTCGGTGATATGAATGATTATACTGGTTTACAAGATATTTTATGTTATGAATCCAATTATAATTATCTTGCATACTAAACATTTTCGACATGCGATTTTGTAATGTTCGATTAAAACGCTCGCATATAAAAGCCTTAAGATGTGTGAAAGTGTGATAATGATTTATATTAAATGTGCTCATTAATGTTTTAAATGTTGAATTAAAAAATTCTTTTCCTTGATCTGACTGAATATTCTTTGGTTTACTTTTACTCGCTTTAAGTAAAGTTCTCATTGCTTCTGTAACATCCAGTGCGGACTTTGTCTTCACAGCTCCAGCGTATGCATACTTTGAGAATGTGTCAATAACAGTCAATAAATATCTATAGTTTTTTTTTTCTTTCCTAAAGAGTATCATTTCAACTAAATCAATTTGCCATGTATCGTTAATCCGCTTCTGTACACATTTACGACGCAAAAAGTTTGTACGTGCTGGTTTGTGAATTTCATCAACAACTTGTTGTTTACTCATTTTAAGACGTTGATTTATTTTATTTTGTTTTATTTTTATTTGATAGTGATATTTGCTTAGTTAATAAGGACTGCTTATATACAAATACATCTCTTTTTAATTCGTCACGCATCTTTTTAGAAATTACAAAACATAATCGTGTTAAATCTATTTGCACATCTTTATCGAAAGTGCCCTCTAAGTCATCTAGCTGAATATCATACTTTTGTAATGAAAGACATACGACTTCTTGTCGAAAAATTGAATTGCAACATAAGAAGGTTGTAAAAAATATACCTAGACTTAGTAAAGACCGCCAGGACTCAGAGTTTAACTCAATTTTGTTGCCATACTGATTAATTACAAAGACATACTGGTTATCCAAATTCCTAAATCAAAAATTACATTTCATAGACGATATGCATGGGTTATCTAAAATTGTGTCAGGCATCAAGAAGTCATACTGGTCCAGTTTTAACTGAATATATTCCTTATAGGTGAGGAGTTGCATCCATTCGTCTTTACCAAATCCAATGAAATTACTTTTACTTTGCTGCATCCAAATCATGGGGAAAAATTTTTTAGAAGTGGATAAGCCACATTTCAACTTTAAATTATGTACAACATAGTATTCGAATCCGAAAATGACCTCATGGTCCTGTTTTTTTCGTAAAGTCTTATTTCTTTTCGTTACACACATGTCTATTAGGTTCGAGCACTTTATTTTAACTAAAACTTTATACTAATCTGTCCGGAATATAAAGGAAAAGGTCTTCACGTGTATACCCTCAGTCCAGTTCAAAATTTCAAACCATCATTAACACTGTAGATCGTAAATTGTTGATTTTCAATATTTATTTGGAAAAAGAAACAAATTTTTGTTAAGGAACTTGCATTCATGCCAGCAGGAACGGTGATACCAAATTTCTTTCATTTCAAACCGCCATTCAAAATAAAAGAATTGGATAAGGAAACTCTTGAGCAGTAAAACTTAAACCAAAAAATTATAAATGGATTGGAATGATCCGCTGGTCCATATACAGCCCTAGAAAAAAAATTCAATTCAATTATTGTTGGTGGTGAAATTAAAAAAAAAATTTTATAAAAGTATTTGTCAGCGACCATAATCGATTTAGACCAAGACCAAAACTTCCATTACGGTGTTCCCTAAATAATTTCTTTAAGCTATTTGTAATCTTAGGAAACTTAAATTATGAAGTATATTGCAATACTTTAACATATGCTTAAGCTTCAGTAATAAATAAATAATTGAACCTAAAAGTTGTCTTATCCAATGGAGTCCTTCAAGGGTTTGTTTGATTGTGATCCGCGCAAAAGGGGATACACACAACTGTTTTATTGGATTTATTGTGGATCTGATACTCATTTCGAAAAGAACTGCGCTAAAAAACGCGATCAGGAAAAACATAAATAAATCTAATGTAATTTAAGGCTAACATATAAATAAAAAATCTGTTTGAAATAAAATAAAATATAATATAAAAATAGATAAAAAGTTTACGCAGTTTATGCATCCCTGTACAATATTGATTTATGGTCCATCAGGATCAGGAAAAACAACATTTTTAGAAAACCTTATAAACAAGAAGAATGATTTGCTTTATACTTCAATAAATTGAATTATTTGGTGTTATGGAGAGGAGAGTGCTAAGCCAAATTTTAATAATGTTGAGTACTATAAAGGTGTTCCGGATGTAATTGAAAACGAAACTAATGAACCCATTCTTTTAATATTGAATGACTTAATGATAGGGGCTTTTAATAAAAATGTTTGTGAGCTCTTCACAAAAGGATCACATTATAGGAATTTATCAGTAATAGTTGTAACTCAAAATATATTCCATAAGTCATCGCATACCCGAGATATTTCATTAAACACAAAATTTATTGTGATGTTTAAAAACCCTCGTGATAAACTTCAATTTCAATGTTTAGCAAGAAAAAGTTATCCTGAAAATCCAACTGAGTTATTTAGAATATATAAGGAAGTAACGGAACAACCAACGGATATTTACTTAGATCTTACTCAAGGAATCAGCGATCTTTTTAGATTTAGAATTGATATTTTTAATTTTTAATATACCGTGTGCTTTTCAGACGAAAATGGTTTACAAAAAGAATCTAAATCGCCTGAAAGCGAACAAACATTTATTGTATGTGCTCAAAACGGCCAACAATAAACTTCGAATGGCAATTATAAGTAATAGTGATAGTGACCTGGTAAAAACATTAGTAGAGATGGTATTAAACACATTACAAGGCAATCATAAAGATACATCTAAATGCTCTTAAAAGAATAAAAATGCATTGCGATATCTCTCATGTCCAAAGCGTACCCTAAGCTCATAGAGAAAAGTTCTTATTTAGAAGGGTGGTTTCCTACCTATTCTAATTAGTCCATTGCTTTTCAGAATTTTTGGAAAAATTTTAAAACATGAATAAAAATAAACATAACCCACATAACATAAACTGATAAACAATGACTGCGGAAATGAACTAATTGATATAAAATTTTTACCAATTTTAAATAACAACAAGAGGAAACGCTATAGTCGAGTGCCGCGACTATAAGATACCCGTTACTGTTTTACACAATTTTCAAATATTAATTTTGCTAGTGGAAATTCCCCAAGCGCCACCTATTGTCGGAGAAAGCATGTCGAGTAACTGATAGTGACGTCACTGCCCATGTGAGGCCTAATAACCTAAATTTCTTCATAATTAGCGAAATAATGTTCCGTTTTTTAAGATCTTTGGTAAATCGATAGATATTAACAGAAATAAGTTATACAAGGTCAAACGAAGGCATTCACAATATTATTATAGACCCCACAGTTTTCCGCGGTTTGTAGGGCTTAGAGTGGGCGTGGCCGAATGAAAACTCGCGGAAAGCTGCAGTGGCGTCTCAAAAATACGTATTCAGAAGCCCAACTTTCTAGTTTCTAGCAAATTTAAGTTTTTCGTGATTTGTGGGCGTTAGAGTGGGCGTGGCAGGATGCTGAAATAAATTGTCCCGGGACCTCAAGAATCATCATGCTTAATATCAACTTTGTATCTGCTATAGTTCCTGAAAGCTCAGCGTTCATACGGACGGACGGACGGACAGACGGACGTGGCTCAATCGACTTCGCTCTTGATCCTGATCAAGAATATATAGGGTCGGAAACGCTTCCTTCTACCTGTTACATACTTTTCAACGAATCTAGTATACCCTTTTACTCTACGAGTAACGGGTATAATAAAATAAGTCATTATGACAAATGGATTAAAATACGTCAAGAATTAATCTCCTACCAAAACAAAAAACGTAATAAATCATTTAACTTCCGAAATATGGATTCAAAACCAACCCCTGTGTCTAACAGAACTAATGAAACTCAAATATTAGATTAGGATAATACAAAACCTAATACTTTAGAATCAGTAATTTAAGAAATGATAGCAATGAAGGATACCCTAATACAGAGGAACGGCCAGAATTGTTAAACGAAAAGCGAAAATTAAGATAAACTTCGTTTTTAGATGATAAAGAAGATATTAAAAGGATTGCAGTGACAAAAGTGAAGCTTAATGATCAATAACGTAAATTAAGGGTAAGCCTTAAGAAATATAAAATAGATTCAAATCCATTTTAAAATCTTAAATATGTGTCTGGCAGTTAAAAGTTAATAAGATCGGTTCGTACTAAAAATCAAATAAGAAAAAACAAAATTAATTGGATTTGTTACCAATAGTGCTTAATTTAAATAATAAAAATGGGCAATTTAGATGAAATGTTTATCAAATTGCTCAGTAATGATTCAATGAATGTATTACCTGAAGAAACTGAATTTGTAAGCTTAGTAAATGCTGAAACGTTTAGATATAAAAATGTAAGCGTTGATTCAAAAACACCGGGAAATGGGTTGATTTTTATTTATATCGACATAAATAAACCTAAATCAGTAAGCTTTAAAAAACCTCGATTTCATCGAGTAATATATATATATATTGCAATGGAAAAGAAAAAAATATTCAATTTAAAAAAACGGATATATGGTTCCATTTGAAACGTCAACAACACCGATTTTTCATACTCTGCACTTCAGAAGAAGAAGAAATCTTATGATAAATATTATTTAAATCAATGTGGTGGCGGTTTAAGCAATATTGGAAGTCTTTATGTATCAACAAGATTAGTTCAACAAGGACGAGGAATCGGGAACTTTTTTAGCGGTCTTTTAAATTATATCAAACCACATTTCTTTCGGGTATAACTGCTATAAAAAGTCCGGATGCTACTGGAAAGGCTGTAATCAATGAAATCCGGAGAAAACCCTTAAGAAATATCCTAGAAGATAACGCAAAAAAGAAATAAATAGCGAGGCACATTTTCATTATATAATTATTTAATGGAAACCGGTACGGAATCAAATTTAATGAATTTATGAATCATATAACAGTTAACCCAAGTATTATATTGCCTCACCATCGAGTTTTACAAATCAAAAATGTGCCATAACCCTTCAATGAGGTTGAAGTAAATTCTTTTACAATATACCCAGAAAATAATTCAAAACAATACAACGCAGATATTGGACAGCTATCTAATTTTCTAGCCTTTTGTATGGTTAAAAGCCGTTCATACTCAGGAAACCTTGGGTTAATCAAAGCTTTAGCTTATTGGTCAATGGAGTTCAAGTTCCATCTTCGGCTTTGGAGATTTATGACTCAAATGGAGAAAATGAATGTTCAGAGCTCACGAGGATATAATATGCTATTCAGGTCTAGTAGGATAAAACATTATTATCGTGGTCTACAAATTACAAAGAAAATGTTTGATACAAACAGTTTCATATAAGCTTATTACATAACTGCCGATCATTCAGATTCGACTGTCTGTGCGAATTTAATATCCCAAGGAACCATACGAATCGAAGGAAGATTCTCATAACCACTTTCTGAAGCAGTTATTTCTCTGGTGTACTGCGAATACGATTCCAGATTGATATTGATAAGCATAGAAACATTCGATTACTTTTTTAACATGAATACATTACAAATTAAATATAAAAAGCATACAAAAACACAAACGATTTTTAAAGGAGTTTTCCCTTCGGACCAGTTACCTTAAACTATAAAAAAGTATACTGCTCTTATTATTGCGAATACCGATCCTTCAGACAAGCCTGGAACTCATTAGATTGCCTTCTATTTTGATAGCCCTAAGTCAGCAGAATTTTTCGATTCATAAAGTTAATATACTCAGAAAAAGGAATTCATAATATTTTTAAGATCAAAAGCACATAAATATTTTTTTTAATAAACAACAACTCCAAGGATATTTTTCTAATACCTGTGGTCATTACTGTATGCTGTTCGGACTTTTTAAATGTAAAAAACGACATTACCTATAATGGTTCTGGTTCTGGCACAGATTTATGGGCTATTAAGCTGTCACATTAGTGATAAAAACATGGGTTCCCCCACCCCGAAACCCATTATCCGTCGTCTCCTGTGATAAGGATTCCCCCTCATCCTTTTTGACAGTATGGATTCTGGCACAGAAATCATAAACCCATAAATTATACTTTTTTAAAATCAGTGCACGTGTTCAAAGAAGTAATAAAATGTGACGATTGTGTCATGATAAGTTTTCCGACCCCCCTATGCGTAATTTGGGAATATTGAAATGTATTCCTGATCCTAATTAGGAGGATTGGGAACGTCTTAAGGGGTTGAATTTTCTCAAAACACACTGTCAATTTCTATATATGTAAGCCTCTGTCTACGTGTGTGCGTGTGTATGGTTGAGTGGGAACCCCAGATGTGTGTGAAAGGGATCGGATACTTATCACGATATGGAGAACCGATACACGTTCATCGACGCACCATAATAAATTGTCAAGTGCATAGTCAAGTATAAGTCAATGTTTCAAGTTGTTTATTCAAATTACAGATTTTTTAGATTTCAATACTTTAAACAAAGGGACACAGACTAAATAGTTTGCATTTCAGTCGTTGATTCTTTACGCTCGCATATTTCACCGTAATAAAAATGTCAATACATATGCATACAGTTATTGGGTAAACATGGACCAACTCAATTAACTGAAGGAGGAAAGGGAAACAAGGAGTGTAACGTTGCAGTAATTGTTTTCTGAAAACATGTTTCTAAGGCATTTCTATTCATATTTCAAAGTGTTTGGAATATCTGACTTTCAATATAGTTGAAAAACTGAATTGGATTGTTGGGAGGTCTAGGAGTATAACATATCTGTATGCCCTTTAAGTATAAAAAGGAGAGCAGTCAAATTGTTCAGCATCAGTTCGTCAAGAGCACCAAAATCACCATGAGCGTAATATCTGTAGAATTCGTCGATTCAATTCAGGCTTTGGAATTGTTGACGGACATTAAAATCGGTGACCAAGACTCCGATGTGGTGGTCATCGAAGACTCGGAGCCAAACTATGTAATGGCTCTAGACGAGGAAGATACCATAGACAGGAATCTGAGGGAAGTATTTGCACCCTATTCGTCGTCTGCTCAAAGGATTCCACAAGAATTCCCATTTGGA